>NC_044982.1:157877562-158150062 GCF_008728515.1 Papio anubis | reverse complement strand
TTGATGAAATACACAAGAACTTACCAGAATATTATTTAACAGCACAGCACTCCTCAGTGAGTCCAATAAACCCGTAGTGCCCAGGAATAGAAACATGGCTCATGGACCATGGGAGGTCATTTTGTCAGGGCAAGCCCAGGGAGCACTGGGGTGCACATTGTCTGCCCTCTTGACTCTCAGTACGTCCCTCCCACCTGTGTTGGTGTCCTGTGGGGAGTCTGGTCAGAACCAGAGATCACTCTATCTTTTGCCTTCTGGGTAGCCCAGGAAGGAGAACTGAAGAAATTCTGTATCAGGGCTTTAGGGTCTGTGTGGAGAGTCTGTCATCACTTCAAGGCAGTCTGTGGATGGCATTCTGATTAAAAGACACAATCAGGCCGGGCATGGTGGCTCATGCCTGTAATCCCAGCACTTTGGGAGGTCGAGGCGGGTGAATCACTTGAGGTCAGGAGTTCGAGACCAGCCTGGCCAACATGGTGCAATGCCATCTCTACTAAAAATACAAAAATTAGCCAGGTGTGATGGCGCATACCTGTAATCCCAGTTACTTGGGAGGCTGAGGCAGGAGAATCGTTGAGCCTGGGAGGCAGGGGTTGTAGTGAGCCAAGATCACGCCATTGCACTCTAGCCTGGGTGACAGATAGAGACTCCATCTCAAAAAAAAAAAAAAAAAAAAAAGACACAATCAGAAATTCCTTAGGTTACAATGACGCCTGATGCAGATGTGGAGACTAAATGTTCACGTACTGTCCAGCAGCCTTTGTAAAATAGAAAAATAGCTTCTCTTTAAATATTTTATAGACTTTATTATAGTTCTACTGCACGTACAAAGTAATATGCTGTTACAGGAAATGGGTTTACATAAATGGCATCTAGACAACTGTAAATCGGGATGCTGAAACATCAGAGCAACTCCCTTAGTCCAGGAGGCACCCCCAAGTGCAGGTTCAGGCTTGCTTGTGACTTCATACATTTAGAGAAGTGGTAATGCAGAGCTACAAAAGACTTCAGAGTTGACTTCTGCACTTCATTTTCAGTTAGTAACAGTAATAATAATATTTAATGCTGATATTAGAATACCTACTTACTAGGAACTGTTCTAACACCTTCCCTGTATTCATGCTAATATGCAACAGAAAGTACAGGCCCTGGCTGCCGCTGATCAGATCTGTGACCCGGAAAACATGGGGGCCTCTGTGTTGCAAAAAATAGGAATAAAAACTCACCTGATTTCAGAGGATTGTTGTGAGGAAAAGGAAGATAAATAGTATTTTCTTTTCACCTTATAGCTTTGATTTTTGGGTGTAAACACAATCAGAACTGGACCAGGCTTCTCTTTTCATGCCCACAGTAATTATTTTAAATTCTTTGTTTAAAACATGGTGATATGCTCTCAACCCATTCTCTTGGCAGTGTTGTTCACTAACCACATAGTCAACCCGCATGAACTTGGGAGAAGAGCAGGGGAGTGTGGACACTGTCCGTGCATTTACTACACACACATACGGGGAGCTTGGATGAGAATCATGTGCTGAAATTTGGTGTGAAAAATTAATTCTCAGTCCTGGTACACACATTTGCTGTGACATGTACCACTGTCTTTAAATTTTTTAAAAATAATCTTTGTATTTTAAAATAGTTTCTGGTTTACAGAAACATTGTGAAGACAGCACGGCATTCCCGCATACCACATCCCTGTTATCCCCACTGTTAACATCTTACATTTAGTACCAGACGTTTATCAAGATTCATAAACCAGTGCTGACATATTAACTAACCTCCACGCTTTCATATTTCCATCCTTTTCATCTACTACCCTTTCTCTGTTCTGGAATCCTTTCCAAGATACCGCATTGCATTTAGCTGTCATGTCCTCCCAGGCTCTGCTTGGCTGCAACAGTTTCTCAGACTTACACTGTTTTTGATGACCCTGACATTTTTGGGGATGACTGGTCACATATTTTTTAGAATGCACGTAAATTGGGAATTGTACAATGTTTTTATTATCCATAGACTGGGGTTATGGGTTTTTGAGAGGAAGACCACATAGGTCAAGTACAGGTCTCATCATACGATCAATGCAACTTGTCCGCTTTGATGAGAACCTTATTGTCTGGCTGAGGTGGTGTCTGCCACGTTGCTTCCCTGTAACGTTATTCCCTTCTTCACGTAGTACTCTGCATACCTTAGAAGGAAGTCACAATGTGCAACTCACACTTTAGGGACCAGGGCATTATTCTATACCTCCTGGAGGGAAAGCTACAGAAATCATTTGGAATTCTGAAAGGTAAATTTGCCCCTTACCTCATTTATCAGTTGACTCAATCATTTGCTTCTATCAGTAGAAACTCCTAGATATTTATTTTATACTCTGGGTTATAACCCGACATTACTATGTTTATTTTGTTACTCAAATTGCTCCAGCATTGGCCATTGGAAGCACATTGTGTTAGCTCCTTTGTTCCTTTGACATACCCAGCATGATTATATGTTTTTAATTACATTTTCTTTCTTACATTCTGGCACTACAAGATATTCCATACTTATAGGCTGTTTTTCCCTCCAGTCCTAGAACTAGCCATTTCTAAGAGCCCCGGTTCCTTTCAGTAGAGAATGGTATTAGAAATCAGGATGTGGGTGTGAAGGAAGTTCATTTATATTGGAGTGCTATTGCTTCTAAGCCCTCTCAGCTTCCAAAGCAAGAGAATGTATGTGTGTATAATGACCATACACATATACACATACATATAAACATTCTATAAATGTTTCTCTCTATACCCACTTATATCTGTATTTAATCAGTCACATCATAGCCTCCGCCCTTGTTTATCTATAAACTCTCACTTCAACGGATAGAATCCCGGCTTTCCATTTACCACCCACTTGCTTAATTTTTTCAAAGCCAGAAAATGTGTAGTGGTTTCAGATAGTACCAATATTACCAATGAAGCTGCAATTCATTCTTGACGGTATCTTCTTATTAATATAAACACTCCTTTCTGTTGTGCATCTGCCATGGAGAGGCATCTTCTGCCTCTGACAAGATGGAATAGAGAGGAACGGAACGGCAGCCCTGCTGATACCTTGGTTTCAGCCCATTACGGAATGGGTTTATGACCTACGCCAGACTTTTGACCTACGAATCTGTAATATAATAAATTATCATTATTGGATTAGGGTTAGGGTTTCAGCCTAAGTATTTAAACCTATATGTATCTTTCAGTCTAAAGTGAATCTCCTGTAGACAGCATATAGTCTGATCATGTTGTTCTTGTTTTAATCCATTCTGCCAATCTGTGCCTTTCAACTGTATTATTTTATTTTTTAATATTTAATGTAATGACAGATAAGGTAAGATTTACAACTGGGGTTTTTATATTTGTTTTCTGTGTGCCTTAGGTCATTTTTGTTCCTCTCACTGCCTTCTTGTGTATTAAATATGTGTTCTCTAGAGTACACTTTAATTCCCTTACTGTTTCTTTTACTACATTAAAAAATTATGCTCTTAGTATTTTCCCTGAAGATTATAATCATCGCCATAAACCAATCCAGTTCAAATTAATACTAACTTTATTTTAGTAGCTTACAGAAATATTGCTTCAAAGTTTATCCCCTTTTATGTTTATTATTGTCATATAAATTACATATTTATATATCATAAGTATATAAGCACAGTTTAATAACTTTTGATTTATTCAGTTGTATTTTGATCCCTATGGAAGTAGAAAATGTTTATTAAAGTACATTGGCATTGTCTTTTATATTTACCTATGTAATTACATTTACCAGAGCTCTTTATTTGTTATATGGCTTCTGATTACTCTGTCTATCCATTGTTTGTTTTTTCCTTTTAGCCAAAAGACTCTAGAATTTCTTGTAAAGCAGGTGTGTTAATGATGGATGCTCTCAGTTTTTAAAAGCTGGGAATGTCTTAATTTTCCCTTCGTTTTTGAAGGATAATTTTACTAAATACAAAATTCTTGGTTGACAATCTTTTTCTTAAGATGATGTTTAATACAACATCCCATTGCCTTTTGACTTCCGTTATTTTTCATGACAAGTCAGGTGTTGATCTTGTTGTTGAGCCCTTGTACTATGAGGTTTTTTTCTTGCTTGCTTTGAAGAGTCTCTCTTTGTCACTGTCTTCTGTCAGCGTGACTGTTACGTGCTTAGGTGTGGAGGTCATTGAGTTTTTTATTTTATTTGGAGTTTGTCAGGCCTCTTGGATATGCTGATTAACTTTTTGTATTATGTTTGGAAAGTATGAGGTCATTATTTCTTCCAGCTATCTTTGTGACCTTTCCCCTCTCCCCTCTGCTTCTTGAGTTCCCATTATGCATGTGTTTGTACAACTGATGGTGTCTCCCAGTCTCTGAGGCTCTGTTCATTTCTCTTGTTCTTTTTATCTGTTTCCCCAGACTGGTAATCTCAATTGACCTATCTTAAAATTTACATTTCCCTGGTTCTTTATTCTGTCAGATCAAATGTGCTGTTGAATCCTTCTTGTGGATTTTCATTTGCTATATTATACTTTTCAATCGCAGAATTTCTATTTGGTTCTTGTATGTAATTTCTATCTTTTTATTGCAATCCCTCATTTGATGAGACTTGAAGACTTGTACATATTAACAAGCTAATTCTAAAATTTAGCAGGAAAGCAGAGAGACTATAATATCTAAAACAATTTTGGAAAAAAACAACAAGGCTTGAAGACTAACACTACCTACTTTTACCCATTACTACAAAGCTACAGTAATCATGACAATCTTATTGTCAATAGTGTAGATACATAGATCTATGGAACAGAATTGAGAATTTAGAAATTAACCCATACTAATACAGTCATCTGAATTTCAACCAAAGTTCGAGAGAAGAGATAGTCTTTTCAACAAATAGTCCTATAAGAATTGGACATCCATAATAAAAAAATGAACCTAGATGTACACCTAGCCCCTTACACAAGAGTAACTAAAAAGGCATTATGACCTAAATGTAAACCTTTAATATTTCTAGAGGAAAATATGGTACAAATTCTGCTTCATTTAGGTTGGGCAAGCGTTTCTTAGTTACTGCACCAAAAACATGACCTATAAATAGAAAGACAATGGATAAATTGGACATTTTTTTTTTGAGACAGGGTCTCTGTCACCCAGGCTGGAGTGCAGTGGCATGATCATGGCTCACTGCAGCCTCAACCTCCCGGGCTCAAAGGGTCCTCCCACCTCAGCCTCCCAAGTAGCTGGGACCACAAGTGCACATCACCATGCCTGGCTAATTTTGGCTTTTTTTTTTTTTGTAGAGACAGGGTTTTGACATTTGCCCAGGCTGGTCTTGAACCCCTGGCCTCAAGCAAACTGTCTGCCTCGGCCTCCCAAAGTGCTGGGATTACAGGCACGAGCCAACATGCTGAGCCTGTACTTCCTAAAGTCTTTTGCTCTGCTGTAGATACTGTTAAGAGATTATGAAGACAAATTACATACTGGAAGAAAATCATTGCAAATTTCATTTGAACAGAGTTTGTATCCATAAGGAACACTCAAAAGTCAACAATAAGAAAACAAATAACGCAATAAAAAAAATGGTAAAAGAGTTAAACAGATACTTTCCCAAAAAAAGTATATAAATGTCAGATATGCATATGAAAATATGCTCAACATATTCATTAGAGAATGGTGAATTAAAACTATATTGCAGTACAAATACGCACCTATTAGAATGTCTTTTGAAAAACTGCAGAACAAATGCTGGTGAGGATGTGGTGGAACAACTGAGCTCTTACACATTTCCTCTGGAAAGCAAATGGTATAGCAACTTTAGAAAATAGTTTATCAGGTTACACAAAGTAAAACATACACCTACCGTATTACCAGCATTCTCATTTCTAGGAAACGGAAACTTATGTCTCACACACACAGACTTGTACATAAAAAGTGAGAGCTGCTTTATTCATAATTGCCAAAATTTGAAAGCCCTCCAGATTTCCTTCAGCTGATTGACAAACAAACTGCTGTACATCCATATAATGAGATGATTTTTAAAAAAAACTCTTGATTCATGCAACAAAAATAGATGAATCTAAAAATGAAGGAAGACCAAAAACTACATATTGTATGATTTTATTTACATTACTCTGAGAAAGGCAAAATTATAGGAGAAAAAAGAGATTGGTGGTTCCCTGGGGCTGGAAAATGGGGAGAGGTATTATCAATGAAGAGGTAGCATGGGAAAATGTAGGGAGTGATGGTATTGCAGTGGTGAACAGAAGACTATGCATTTGTCAAACCCAATAGAACTGTACAACAAAAAAATACATTTTTACTCTACATAAACTTTAAAAACATCAGCCAGAGTGTGAGCACAAAGATGAAGTTCATACTTCAACAAATTAATCTGACTGTATTACAAGTGAAACGTACGCCTGCACAGAAGGGGCGGGGGTGCAAAGAGCTGGCCAGAGTAACAATATGCTGACTTGATTTTGTGAAGCTAAAGATCAGAACGACTGCAATTTTAGTTTTTACTATCCTGTTTATTTCTACAATCCTGATACGTAGGGAAATGATACCTATGGAAATCTACCCTTCTCTAACAATTTGTTATTTGATCTAGAACTTGTAATTTCTCTGTATTTTCTGATTTCCCATGTCCAACTGCCTCTACTTGGCTTTCAGGCAATATTCACCATCATCATTACCCACCTTATGTAATTAACTTTATTTTAGACTCTCTTATAACCTTCCTCTCTTAGTGCATTCATTTTGCCCCCTTCACATACCACACCATACTTCCTCTGCCAGGTCGAGGACATATTCCCTCTGATTTTTTAATTCACCTTGCTCTTAAATTTACCTCTGCCTCTGCTCATCTATGGTTTGTCCATGACCATTTCTAAACTCTCCTCCAGCCTCCTACTTCTGCTGATAGTAATTGGCATGTATCTAATATGAAGACAGAATTAGAGGATTTTTGTGTGCAGGTATTTTTCTTGGTGTTTATAGTATCACACTTAATCCTCATCTCACATTCCAAAGCATTTTCTGCTCTGAATTTTTTTATTTGTTTGTTTTTGTTTTTGAGACAGAGTCTTGCTCTGTTGCCCAGGCTGGAGTGCAGTGGTGCGATCTCAGCTCACTGCAAGCTCCACCACCTGGGTTCACACCATTCTCCTCAGCCTCCCAAGTAGCTGGGACTACAGGTGCCCGCCACCACGCCTGGCTAATTTTTTTGTATTTTTAGTAGAGACGGGGTTTCACCGTGTTAGCCAGGATGGTCTCTGTCTCCTGACCTCGTGATCCTCCTGCCTCGGCCTCCCGAAGTGCTGGGAATACAGGCATGAGCTACTGCGCCCGGCTCTTCTCTGAAATTTTACTATATAATCTATACCATTTATAAATGTGGGTCAAAGACTTCATGTCTATATGTGTCAAAGTCATTTATAAAAAAGTCTGGGAATGACCTTTGCAGGAACAACAGTTTCTGGATGGCAAAGGCCTTACATCGTGCCTGATACATACATACTTAACGATTACATATTTCAATTTGTAAGTTTTCAGAGGTGGAGCTGAAGAAGCAGGTAATATGTTATTGCCATATTGAAAACCATGCTTATTAAATTGACTTATTTTCTCTCATATGACATACTGTACTTTTAGTTTATAAATATTTATTGGGAAATCACAGATATATGTATTTATACATGTGTCTTTGTGTGTGCCTGTGTGCAAACTATGATGTGCTTTGAAGAAAATATTAATATATACCTCTCTTGTTTTTTAAAAAGTAATTTGAGCTGAAAATCACACATATGTACTGATTTTCTACCAATGTGGTGTAGTGGAAGGCTCCTGAATTCAAAGAAGTCTTTCCATCTGTTTGGGTAGGGGAGATGACAAGCGCGTGCGCACGCGCACACACACACACACACACACCCCTCTATTATAGCACAATGAAAGACATTGAATAATTAAGTAACATTTGAGCTCAGAAAAGGGCTTGCTGACTGGCCAACGTGTACCTGACTATTTGCTGAATTTTTCCAAAGACAGAACACAGCAGTCCTTGAACCACAGATAAAACCTGCGTCGTCAGAGGTAAACAAGGAAGGCAGATCAGGCAGAAGCACGCTGTTAGTAAGAGCCTGGAAGGGGAAGTCTGAACAGCAAGTGCATGGCTTGGACTCCTCACGGCAAGGCAGCAACTTGTTTTCTGCATTGTGAGCTGCAGCTTCCCACCATCAGAGCAATTGTTGATGAGCTTTAGTCTTAACTTTGAAAATTTAGCATGGCAGACCTTTCCTCTCATCCGCAAATCTAAATGAAAAGAGAACAATGGGCTCAAAAGCTAAAACAATGGCATAATCCCTCATCAGCTAAAATGTGTTATTTATTACCTAAAATTATAGTAAGTTGATTTATTAATAACGGGCTTTCTACTGAACACTTCCTCTGAGTCCCTTCAGAAACTCTTTGAGAAGACCCTGAAAACAAAATGGAGCGATTCAACTAAAAATGGAAAAATAAATGGATGTCAGTTCTGCCTGTTGAAACAGGAAAGGACGGACCCTGTGGTTGCTGCAGAAATGAACACGCGCTTTCTCTGCTGGACTCAAACCTGTGCTTAAGATGCGTAATAACGGCCTCCAGTCCCTGTGGTTCATCAGTATTCAAGTGCCTTATTTAATTACATGGCAACGGTTCCTTTGTAATTCCTTAGCTTTCCCCAGACATACCTAGTAACATTTGTTCAAACCACAGTGCGTTTCCAATTAATATATCAAAAGGCACAAGCTTAAGCTTTGACATTCGTAGAAACCTTTGACTTGGAAGTATGTTTTCTAAAGAGACTGACTACTGTGCTTGACCTTGGGACCCTTAGTCAGGAAGGAGAGTATTTTACTTTAGATTCAACCTAAGCCGTTGTCTGTACTTGCTATTTGAGTGGCTGACTCTCAGCATTTGGTCCATTTTGTTTAAATGTCTTCAATTTTCTACCTCAAGACTATTAAAGTTATTTCCTCTGAATGAAGACAGTAGACCCAGATCTTCACACAAAGACGGAAAAGGTCGGCGTTGAGTCAGAAGTTAAATACCCACATTTTACTAAGATGCTCTTTGGAAACTCAAGTCCAGAACAGATGAATCTGGACTTGCCTGCTGGTGAAATATAAGCAAGAGTTACGTTCTTGTAAATATCAGTCTATGTGGGTGATCAAAACTGGTGTCTACTGCATGCCCATTTGGTTTTTGTTTTTATTCTCTATTTTCAAGACTACACATAAATTTTAAATCTTTTATCACTTTGCTATGAAGGGATTGTCTGAAGCTAATGCCTAATTCTTCAGATGATGTTTTTCTTCCATACAAAAGCCAGATATTGAGAGTTTTAACATTTCTTTTTCCTCCTCCTAATAATTGGTAGCTATTAGAACACTAAAATGAATACTCACCATTACATTTTTTAAATGTTCTTTCAGGGCCTTCTTTCTTAAACTATATTGTGAGAATAAATAAGTTTATTTGAGAGTTCTACAATTTAAGATTTTTTTGCAAGATACCTCACATTTTGTATTTATTTTGCCATGCTTTAGCAAAGCACTTTGCAATCATGTACGAAAGTTTCTAATTAATTTATCTGCTTTAAAATACTGTCTTAAAATGACTAAAATGCTGCCTTCCTGACCCATTGAATGAGATACTATTCTTTGATGTTAAAAATTGATTAGTTCCTTTCACTTTATTACTCTTCCATTCACATGTTTGTTTATTTGTTTTAAATATTTAGGAAAGCACTCAGTTTTCTTAGAACTAGTCATGTAGAGGAGACAAGTCCAGAATTTTAAATGGGTTTAGAACTGTATAACCCCATTATTCCTTACCACTAGCTGAGGATGTGCAGATTTTGTGCTTTTTCAAAATAGCTATATGTGGAGTGTTCCAAACTCCAGATGAGCTTATCAGACTGAGAGGAAATTGACTGGCTCAAAGAGAACTTTCTATTCTAAATGTCACTGGCATTGTCGTCATTGTCTGTGGCTGGTTGATTTGGCGTGCATTAGTGTGGGGACGTGTGTCCTCTAAGCATCGAAGATGTATTTAATCTCAGCCTGGCTCACTCAGCTACAGAATTCACAACAGGAGTCAAAACAGTCTCCCGTTTCATGGCTCTTCTCTTCCGCAAGCAATCCATGGACAGAATTTGGAGGGAATCTTTGAACCCAGATGTGAAGAGAATTTCATTTTTATTTCCACTAACCTCTAACTGAAATTTCACATGACTTTCAATTTTGAATGAAGCGCAAACCACAGCAGTTCCTTAATAAAAATCACAGATTTTCTCACATCATATTACAATGATTGCAGGAATTTCCAGTGCCATTTTCATTCCTTACTACATCAAAATTCTAGTAAATATTTAGCTCACTGGTAGATGTTTTATTTAATGCATCACCAGAGAGGCGCATATGTTACTGGATTGGAAAAGTGTATTAGTAGGATTATCGTTTACATCAATGTGATTGGATTCCTTAATTACCATATGTATTTTATTTTATTCCTTTAAAATCCAGGGTTCTATTGGCATTATCAAATTGCAGAAAGGCCCCAAGGTGCAAACAAAATTAAGTGCCTCATCCCTAAAGTATTTCACTGGTACTTGAATATTTTCAGGCTTTATCCAAAACAATATTTGAAAATGTGAACTCTTTCAATATAGATTCTGGATCACATCCAACTTCTTTCCTAAGTTTACAGATAATTATGTAGATATTTAAATTTCTCCCACTTTTAGTTATTTTACTCCCTCACTCCCTTACCCCTGTGACATTCTAACTTTATTTCGTGTCTCCTGGTAAGTAACGCCAGGTCCACGTCTTGACCTTCTTCCATGCTCTCGTGACCATAGTTAGATTGTCCAGCTGGACTGTAGATTAACTGTGTTCTCTAAGGAGCTGTACAATGCCAAGATTCATAACGCTTAAGATGAGAAAATACCCCATATGGAATTTACAAATTCTTCTTCATTGTTGTGTTTTCATTATTGACCAAATAAAAATCAGCAAAGGATAACAATATTTTTTAAAGAGGAGAATCATGTATTTTCAACATATTGTATTCATTCTCTTGAATGCGATCTTAATATGTCTGTGTCTGCCTTAATGCAGACAATTGGCCACGAGCCCAAACACTGAGAAAGAAGAATTTTGACACTGTCAGGGATTTTTAAAAACATAGCTGGTAACCCCATTATTATGTTGTTGATAATTTTATTTTAAAATAGTCATACAGAAAAATGGCAATGCTTCATAAAGAAGAAAAAATACACAGTGGTGAAATTTTAGGCATTAAGTGCTTCCAATTGAATGAATAATATTAAAGCCAATCCCTCTTCCAATCTACTTACAAAAGCCAGCTAACCAAAGAAAATTTGTAGATGTGATGGGGCATTTCTGAGTCTGATAATAGTGGACTATATAATTCAGATAAACTTCTCTGAATAATACTATATAATTTATGTATATAATATTACTCTGAATATACTACATAATTTATATAGTGTTACTCTGAATATACTATATAATTGCATATAACTCTGAATATACTATATAATTCAGATAAACCTCTCTGAATAAAAAAAATACTTGAATATTTTAGAATGCTAAGAAGATACTGAAGACTGAAGGGGTCAAGTTCAGGGAAAGGAATAAACAGAAAGATGGCCATTTGGGGCCAGCCCTCCTCTAGGGATATCAGCACTTTAAGCATCTGAGAGGGTTAAGAGCTAAGGAGATCATTTGACAGCCTTGTGAATCTAAGGACAAAATGAGTCTAAGGCCCACCAAGGGGTCAGCCTGGCAAACACCACTTACTTGGCGTAGGAATCCTCAAGAAATATATCCTGGGAGTAAAGATAAACTAGAGATATCCTGGCCCTTCCATGGTTGGAAGCCCAGCACCAAATTATGTCAATCTTAAAATCAGATTAGGTGGATCCAGGAGACCTTGTGCTCCTAGTTACCCAGAATGAAATGCAAATCCTCTCCAAAGAATTCTTGTCTTAAGCCCCAAATTATGTTTACAAATTTTCATATTCAATATCCGGAGTTAATAGAAAATGCACAGACAGAGAAGGAGAAAATATACCATGAGCAACTAACAAGGGGAGAGCAAGAAATAGAAACAGATTCATAAACACAACTGTGATGGGATGCTGACATCGGGCCACTGGCTCTTTTCTTTCTATCCTCCTGCCTATACATGGGGTCAGCCAGTCACCTCCATAGGTCTAGAGCGTGTACCTATGTGATATCCTCCTGCCTATACATGGCGTCAGCCAGTCACCTCACATAGGTCTAGAGCGTGTACCTGTGTGATCGTCCCGGGGTCTTGAGGTCTGGCCTGTTTGATAAAGCAGTTCTCAATCAGACTGCCAAAGAACCATCATTAGAATATTCAAGTAAGTAAAAGATAAGATATATAATTTGAGCAGTGAACTAGAAACAATAAATCATAAACAGTGGACTAGAAACAATAAAGTAAATTATAAAAGAAAACAATTAAGACTGAAATTTAAGAACTCTGAAGAGAGAACTAGTGAAGTGGAAGATTGGCCAGAATAAAATGACCAAAAAAAAAATGTTGAAAAGTTAAAGGATGGAAAATGTAGAAGCAGAAGTACCCATCAGGCAATGCTCTTTTAACCAAAGAGCCAGGCATATGTAATCGGAGTTCAGAAAAAGGAAGAAAATGAGAGAGAAGGAATGTTGAAAGCAATCAGAGCTGAGAAATTTTCAAAATGGATGAAAGACACCAAATTAAAAATTCCAAACCCCTATAACTCCAATCAGGGTGAATAAGAATGTGATTAAAAGACACTTAAACACACCTAGGTAATCAGCTAAAAACCAGACCCAACAGAAAATTATTGAAAGCACCTAGAGACAAAACACTAATTTCCTTCCAAGGTGCAGTCATTACACTGAGAGTTACTTCTCAGCTCAGAAGCTGGAATTCAGAAGACAACGGAGTGAATTCAAAATGCTTTAAAGAACTGCTGGCCGGGCTTGGTGGCTCACGTCTGTAAATCCCAGCACTTTGGGAGGCCAAGGTGGGTGGATCACAAGCTCAGGAGATTGAGACCAGCCTGGCCAACATGGTGAAACCCCATCTTTACTAAAAATCAAAAATTAGCTGGATGTGGTAGTGCGCACCTGTAATCCCAGCTACTCAGGAGGCTGAGGCAGAAGAATTGCTTGAATCCAGGAGGTGGAGGTTGCAGCTGAGATGGCACCCTGCACTTAAGTCTGGTCACGAAGCCAGAGTCAGTTAAGGGGGCCAGGTGGGTGGCTCAGGCCTGTAATCCTAACTTTGGGAGGCCCAGGCGGGTGGATCGAGGTCAGGAGGTGAGACCATCCCCTGGCTGGCATGGTGAAACTCCATCTCCTACTAAAATACAAAAAAATTAGCCCGGAGGTGGTGGGGCGGGCACCTGTAGTCCCAGCTGCTGGGAGGAGGCTGAGGCAGGAGAATGGCGTGAACCTGGGGGTGAGGCTTTACAGTGAGCGGGATGGGTGCCACTGCACTCCAGTCCTGGGCAACAAGAGGCGAGACTCCGTCTCAGAAAAAAAAAAAAAAAAAGACCTATCAGGCCTCATACCCCAGGAGTCTGCATACTTTGGAGTGCTTTCTTCAAAACTTTTATGTCCTTCTCTGGTACCTAGGCTGGCTGGGCTGTGATACCTATATAAAATTGTCCAGGTTCCTCCCTGGTAGTTGTGACCTGCAGCATGTCAGCGTTGTCTCACTGGGCTCCCTGAGCCTGGGATGCACCAGCATGTCTGACTGGCTCTTTTGCTCTCTGACCTCCTCTTTGTACGTGGGGGTCAACCAGATGCCCCACATAGCTCTGGAGCTTGTGCCTGTGTGGTCGTCTTGAGGCCTGGGGCCCGGCCTGGTCTGGGAGGGCTGTCTGGTTAATGGACATTTTCTGTTCACTGGCATGAGCTTGGGCCACAAAAAGGATGCTGACACAGGGGTAACAGTGGGCATTCTGTACTTGGGGCACCCACTGCTACTGGCCCTCAGGATGTTGGATCTCCCCACTCGGGACTGTGTGACAGGTAGTCACCCAGGGTGGCCCTATGTATCTTCTCTGAAGGCTTTTGAGACCACTGCCCAGCAAAGGCAACAAACCCTGCCCATCAGTGTCCTCTCCTGACTGACTGGTGAGGAGTCCTTGTGCTGTTGGCCTGTCTCAGCCATGTGGGATGCGAGAGACACCTTCTTTGTGTAAATGGCATGGCTTTTTTTGCTCTGCCATGCCCCCTAGATTCTTACACTGGTATATTCTCACAAGTCAGGGTGTGGTTTGCATCAAAACAGACTCAAGAATAGTTTATACTTTGAGAGCAAAAGAGCAAGTGTGATATTGATAGAAGAATAAGCAAATGGACAAACCGAATGGAATAGAGATCCCAAAGACGCAATGAGGATTCCCCAGAAACTTGGTGTTCTAAAGCTTGCATTCAAAACATGATGAAAGGATGCATTGTTTGGTACATAATTGTAGGACATTACTTTTTTGTGTATAGAATGTAAAATAAAATAAGCTCCCTATGCACTTACCTAGAAATCAATTCTGGGTTGATTAAAAACATAAATGTGAATAAACTCGAAACACTAACAAACACATATGTAAGAAAATATCTCTATGACCATTAAATCCATGATCAGTAGATAATGATATGTTGCTCAGCCTCATTTGTTATTAAGGAAATAATTAGAAATTTACACAAAAATGAGATAGCATGTCATGCATGTTAGACTGGAAACATTTTAAAGATCCCACTCAATATGAAGTATTTGTCAATTATGGGGGATCAAGGGTTGCTTTACACTGACAGTTGGAAAATCATTGTGGGTAATTGGTAAAGCTGATGGCGTACATCCTCTATGTCCAAACAATTCTACTTTTAGACAAATATACAAGAACAATTTCACTTATGCATTCAAGAAGACCTTTCTAAAAATGTTCATCGCAATAACATCTTGTGCTAGTGAAGAACTGATGAGAATTCAAATGTTCATCTGTAGGTGAATTGATAAATAATGGTTGATGTTTTCTGTGTGTGTGTGTTTGTGTGCTGAGAGAGTTTTGAAACAGCAACAGCCCAGTAGCAATGAGTACAGCCAGCACCCTTGTCTTGGTCTCTAAATATGATTTTCTAATAAAATAAACCAGGACTCCTTTAAGAAATGGCTGATTCTAGGACTGGGGTAGGGAATATGGGAAAATAGAGGAAAATGTAGGCAAATGGAGCATCCTGTAGTGCCAGGAAGTAAGAAAATGTTAAAAGACACAAGGATGGAGCACGTAAAAGAAATAAAGGAGCTCCCAGTGGCCAACAGTTTGAACAATAAATTAATAATGAAGCCAGCCCAGTGGTGTGCATGGGAAGCTGGGATTACAGGAGGATCACTTGAACCCATGAGTTTGAGACCAATCTGGGCAATGTGGTGAGACCCCATCTCAAAAATAGACAATTAAATTTATTGAAATTTAGCCCCCAAAATAAAATATACACGAGTCCATACAGATATAATGATTGAATATATAAATAAATGGGGAGGAGGAAAAAACCACAAATATTCCTGTCAGAAGAATTCAAAACAACTTCTGTAGCTACTTCTTGCCAGGAGGCGGAGCTTGCCCCACACCATTCCCACTGATTGTAGGCTGGACTGAATGATTTTTTTTAAGATTAGAATATGAAAGGGGGGACATAAAGTATCTGCACAATGGAGAGACCTGACAAACCTGATGATGTCCAAGTGATCAAGGTGACCCTCGCCAGTGGTGAGCCGTGTGGACAGCGTAACATGGTGTGTTGAGAATAGCACATCACCTCTGTGGTGGCCCCAAAAAACTCATGCCCGTGTTTAGCCATAAGAAAACATCAGGCAAAACCAGACTGAGGATATTTAACAGGGGGACCTGACCAGTACTCCTCAAAACTGTCAAGGTCATCAAAAACAAGACGTGAGTAAGAAACTGTCACAGATTGGAGGAAACGAAGGAGACATCACAGATCATCGTAGTGGGATCCAAGGCTGAATTCTGGAACAGCAAGAGGGTATGAGCAAAACTCAGTAAGTCTGGAGCTATTAAAGAGTAGTACACCAAGGTAGTTTGTTAGTTTTGTCAAGGTACCAGGGTAATGGAAGGTTAACAATAGTGGGGAAAGGGTCGAACATAGATGGGAACTACATACCATGTTTGAAACTTTTCTGTAAATCTGTTGTTATTCTAAAGCAAAGTTTTTTTTTTTTTTTTGGTTGTTGTTGTTTTGAGACAGAATCTGGCTCTGTCACCCAGGCTGGAGTACAGTACAGTGGCACGATCAGCTCATTGCAACCTCTGCCTCCTAGGTTCAAATAATTCTCTTGCCTCACCTTCTGGGGTAGCTGTGATTACAGGTGCATGCAACCATGGCCGGCTAATTTGGTAGTTTTAGTGGAGACAGGGTTTCACCATGTTGGTCAGAGTGGTCTTGAACTCCTAACCTCAAGTGATCCACCCAAGTTGGCCTCCCAAATTGCTGGGATTACAAGAGTGGGCCACCACGCTGGGCTCTAAAGCAAATATTTATTAAAAAAATAATTGGCTGCCATTTACTACACACCTACTGCAATGGCCAAAATCCGGAACACTGACACCAGCAAATGCTGGGAAGGACGTGGAGCAGCAGGAACTCTCATGCATTGCTGGTGGAAATGCAGAATGGTAGCGCACTTTGGAGACAGTTTGGCAACTTCTTACAAAACTAAACATACTCTTACCGTGGCATCCAGCAGTCACACTCCTTGGTATTTGCCCAAAGGAACTGAAAACATGTCTACCCAAAAACCTGCACATGGATGTTTGTGGCAACTTTATTCATAGTTACCGACACTTGGAAACAACCAAGATGTTTTTCAGTAGGTAAGTGAGTAAGTCAGCTTTGGTACACCCAGACAGCGGAGTATTATTCAGGGCTGGTAATAAATGAGCCATCAAGCCTTAGAAAAACATGGGTGAAAATTAGATGCATATTACTAAGTGAAAGAAGCCAATGGAAAGGGCTATAACTGTATGTTTCTAACTATATGATATTCTGGAAAAGGTAGAACTATGGAGACTGTACAGAGAACAGTGGTTGCCAGGGGATGGGAGCAAGGTAGGAGCAAAGTGGATGAATAGGTGGAGCCCTATTCATCCCTATTCAGCCCTAGTCATCTCAAAATCCCTCAGGAGAGGCAGGAATGGCTACTTTTTAGTTCTGAAATTATTTCTATTAATGGACCTATAATATAACTATTAATGGACCTATAGATCCTATTATCATGAAGAAATGAACATTGGCCCAAGCAAACTGAGGGCCAAAGCAGGTGAGAAGGTAAGAAATGAAGCGGTAACAGCTGTGAGGGCCGTGGGTCTGCCATGTTTTGGAATTCCAGAGATTTCCAGTGTGGTGTTTTCTACTTTGGGGTGACTGCAGAGGACAATAGAATTTCTCCTCCTCAAGGCACCTGCTGAGCCCTAATTGCCTTCAGACTTCCAGATGTCACTAAGTCTATTTGCCTGCACATATTATAAGATAAACATTCAAAAAAGACAGGAGACTGGACCCATTGCCTTCTTTTCAGCTTCTGCTGATGATGCACTTGAAGACCTTGGGTGGTGCAGTGATTTTTTGCCCATCATCAAGCTTGAAGGTATTTTAAGGTTCCATAAATCATCTTGTACAATATGTATTTTATAACTTTACAGAAACAATGTTTAAAGTATTAGGCCAGTTAAATGGATTTCTACACAGTGGGTATATTTCCAGACCCACCTTTCTGATCCTTTCTCTATTTTTTTCTAAATGTCTGTCACTTATCTTTTTATCCTAATACCAGGGTTTTTGACAGAGCAAAATTTTAATGATGAAATCCAACTTAATATTTTTTTCTTTTATGGATCTTTCTTTTGATATCATACCTAAAAACTCATTGTCTAGACTGTTATCTGAAAGATTTCTTCCCATGTTTTTCCAACATGTTTAAAGTTTTATATTTAAATCTATTTTGAATTAATTTTTGTGCATGGTATGCAATATAGATTAAAGTTAGGTGCAGGGGCTATGAATGTCCAGTTTTTCAAGCACCGTTTGTTGAGAAAGCTATCCTTCCTCCATTGACTTGCTTTTGCTCCTTTGTAAAAAAAAAAAAAAAAAAAAAAAATCACTTAGACATATTTGAATCTA
The DNA here is from genome assembly GCF_008728515.1 of Papio anubis. Taxonomy (NCBI): domain Eukaryota; kingdom Metazoa; phylum Chordata; class Mammalia; order Primates; family Cercopithecidae; genus Papio; species Papio anubis. The sequence continues at coordinate 158,131,782 of NC_044982.1, read as the reverse complement.
CTTATGGAGTGTCTGTTCTGTTTCATTGATCTGTGTATGTGCCCTCCACCAACAGCAAACGGTCTCAATTACTGTAACTATATAAATAATCTTAACATCAGGTAGAGTGCTTCCCCCCATTTTAATGCTTTTTAAAATTGTTTCAGCTAGTCAACTTCCTCTACCTTTCCATATGACTTTTGGAATAGCTTATCTTATGTACCAAAAAAGCTCTAGCTGAAATTTTATAAAGAACCAGGGAGAACTGACATCGTTATTATACTGAGTCTTCCAAAACAGGAACACTGTGCATCTCTCCATTATTTATCTCTTCATTAGTATGTAGAAAGAAATGATTGATTTTTATGTGTTGATCTTGTATCTTATGACCTTGCTGAACTTACTCATTAGTTCTAGGAGTCAGTTTTTTTATATAGATTTTTGGGGGATTTTGTATGTAGACAATGAGAGTTTCTTTCTTTCCAATCCATATGACTTTGATTTCCTTTTTATGCCTGATTATACGGCTAAAACTTCCAGTACTGTGCTAGAGTGGTAAGAATGGACATCCTTGCCTTGGTCCTGATATTGGGCATAAAGCACTTAGTCTTCTACCATGAAGTGTGATGTTAGATGAAATATTTTATTTATAAAATCAAGAAAGTTCTTCTCTATTCCTAATTTTCTAAGAGTTTCCGTTATAAGTAGATATTAAATCTTGTCAAAAGCATTTATCTATCACAGGATAAGATCATGTTAGTTTTTCTGCTTTAGTCTGTTGTTATGGTGGATAATGTTGATATTTAATCATTGAACTGTTGCTAGAATAAATGCCATTTGGGGGTCGTATCGTTCTTTTTATAAATGACTAGATTCAATTTACTGTTTTTTAAATCATTTTTCATCTCAATTTATAAAAGACACTGTAGTGTTTTTTTGTACTTTTTTTGTCTAGCTTGGTATTTAGGTGATATTGGCCTTATAAAATATTGTGGGAACTGTTTCATTCTTATTTATTTTTGACAAGTACTGTTAGAATTGACACTAATATTTGGTAAAAACCTCCATTAAAGAAGTCAGAGCATGAAGCCTTCCTTTCCAGAAGGTTTAAAAATTATATATTTAATTTCTGTGATAGAGTAGTATTCAGATTACTTATTTTGTATTGACTGACACTTGACAGTTTCCTTCTGGTGAATCCAAGGTACTGTCTAGTGTCCTTTTATTTAACCTTTAGTATTTCCTATAGAGAAGGTTTGCTAGTGACATTCTCTCAGTTTTAGTTTATCTAAGAATGTTTTAATTTCTCCTTCATTTTTTTCCAGGGATATATTTGCTGACTGTAGAATTCTTGGTTAGCAGTCTTTTTCCTTTAGTACTTTGTTAAGCAGGTTGATGAGAGAGTGTGTTTGTGTGTGTGTGTGTGTTTGTGTGTGTGTGTCTGTGTGTGTGTGTGTCTGTGTGTGTGTGTGCCTGTGTGTGTCTGTGTGTGTGTGTGTCTGTGTGTGTGTTTGTGTGTGTGTGTTTGTGTGTGTTTGTGTGTGTGTTTGTGTGTGTTTTTGTTTGTGTGTGTGTGTTTGTGTGTGTGTGTTTTTGTGAGTGTGTGTGTGTGTTTTGTGTGTTTTTGTGAGTGTGTGTGTGTGTTTGTGTGTGTCTGTGTGTGTGTGTGTGTGTGTGTGTTTTTGTGAGTGTGTGTGTGTTTTTTTGTGTGTGTGTGTTTGTGTGTGTTTGTGTGTGTGTGCTGGAATGCTTTCAGTGCTCTGGCAGGTAGTTTAAGGCCTGCCTTAACCTTCATGCCTCAGTTCGTCTTTCACGGAGATGGAAGATCCGCCAGAGATGAGACATTAGGACGGTTTGTGTCTTTTCTGGGCATGCCTACAGCCCTGCACATGAACATGCCCGTATAGATCTTCAGTTAGATGTTAGAGCTTTTCAAAGCACTGTATTTACAGTCTCATCTTCCATGGTATTTATTTAAAGATTTCCGCCCGCCTCTCGCTTACCCAACTAGCAACACCACCTCAGGCATCCAGGATGTTGAACGACTGGCTGGAAGTTTTGGACAAACACTCTGTGGATATGGCTTTCTTCACTGAACAAGCTCTGATTCAGGTCAAATAAATATACACCCTATGAGTGAGGTTTTCTGACAGAGTAAAGAGGCCAGGCAATCCTCCAAAGCTCCTAGCCCTTTCTGCCCCCTCTACTTGTTGCTAGGCTGCTGGTTTTCATGGCTACCATAGTTATAAAGTTCCTCAGTTTCAAGGCTGTCACAGAAATGAGAAACGGGGAATGAGAATTGGCCAACTTAAAATATTTAATACCACATAGCTTCCTTGTGTTATTGAGATCCAGCCATTTTTCCTGAATGAACTCTACTTCAACTGCTGCAGGTGTTTGGTTAATTTTCAAAGTTCTGAATAATTTGATTTTAACTTTTGTTGCTGCTGTTACCAGTATTCTTATTGCTTTTGTGGAGGGGATTTTCAAAGGCTTTTATATGAGTCCGTTTTTTGCTTCTCTCTTAGCATATACCTGTGTTTTAAGTGGTCACCATAGGATTTTCAATATACATATTAAATAAACTAAGCTCCCCTTCAAATAACACCATACCGTTTACCATGTAGTTCAGGTGCCTTTTCCCGGCCTATCCTCAGCTTCTCCCTCTTGTTCTTTATGTACTGATGGCTAATCACCCAGTACATTGTTACTATTATCACTTTAAACAGTTACAGTTTAGATCAATAGTGAATAAGAAAAATAAAAGATTTTACTTTACCTTAATTTCTTGTTTCTCCAGTGCTCGCTCTTTATGTAGGTTTAATTTTGCATTACGTTATTTTTTTTTCTTCTGCTTGAAGAACTTCTTATAATATTTATTTCTGAGGTCTGCTGCTATTTTATCCCCTAACTTTTTATTTTTCTGTGAGTCTGTATTTCTCCTTCACTTTTTTCAGTCCCGCAAGTTTCCTAATTAAACTTTTTATTTTGAGATAACTGTAGAGTCACATGCAGCTGTAAGAAATAATACAGGGGCTTCCACGTTCCCTTTCCTCATTTCCCCCAATGGTAACATCCTGCGAGAGGATAGTACGATACCAAAACATTGACACGGACAGAGTCAGGACACAGAACATTCCCACCATCGTAAGGATCACTCGTGCTGCCCTGTTTTTAGCCACATTCCCTCCCTCCTGTCCTTGACCCCTGGAAATCACTAATTTGTTCTCTATTTCTGTAATTTTGGCATTTCAATTATATACAAATTGTATAATGCCAGATGTAACGTTTTTGAATTGGCTTACTTTCAGTCAGCATAATTATCTGATTCTCATTCAGATTGTTCTTTAACTCTGTCCTACACAAGTAAAGCGTGTTTATATTGTGTTATCCATTCACATAGCATAAATCAGTGAACCAAGCTCATGAATTAGAGGTAAGTGATAACAATGGGAAGAGGAAATCAGATGTTCTTGGCAGCTCTCACACACTTGAACATGGAAGAGGCAGAGCGGTCTTAGACCTTGTGCTGAGCGTTGTCATGCAAAGCCACCCTGCAGGGCTTTGTACTTGCACTGGCTTTCATCTTTCTTCCTGTAACAGCGCAGTAAAGGACTAGGATTTTGTATCATAAATCATTTCTTTGAAGGAAAAAGAGAAATATTATGACTTCCCTTAAGAAAATAAAAAATTAATGTGTTATTTCTGTTTCAGTATTTTTTACTCCAAATTTTAACCTTACATGTCCGGTTACAAATGATATATTTGCTCTCTTAAAAAAATTCACAGTAACAGTTTTCTTTGCTTCCTATTTATTGCAAATCACTGTGGAAACAAACATAATTAATTGCAAAGTTATTTTTAATGTTTTGTCTAAATTTGTTTTATATTTATTTTTTCAAGTCAAAGCAACCAAAAAAATGAAAAAATGCATAATCTCTTTAGAACAAACAGCAAATGAACCAATAAATAGATTATAAATCATACCTTATCCATTTTAGCAGTGTTTAGAAAAAAAGTTTATAGATAATAATGTACAGTTACAGGAGATTTTTATTTACAATAATTCATCCACGATTAAAGTATTTCCGATGAAGTAATTGCAAGTCTACCATATCATTTTATTTTAAGACTACACATCTCAAATTTGCCATTAGTTAAGGCAAAAAATGTAGAAGAAAAAGCTTGACCAAAGTTAATAAGGTCAATTAGAAGACAACAAACTTCACTAGAATTAGAGATATTAGAGAAGGATTTACAATTATATGCAGATTGCATAGTTTAGGGGGAAAACAGGGTATTTTGAAAAGAAAAACAATTAATGTGTGTGATAACATTAGAAATGAGCTGTCACCTGTGCTTAATGTAGCACACAAAAACTCATGATTTTCAAGTTGTGGTTAGAGCTTAAATCACATTTGAGTAGATAACTTAAATGCATACTTTCACATTTAACTGGGCCCTTATTTTTAAAAATGCATTCAGATCAGTGTGTATAAGTTGTGGCTGATTTTAAGACGGAGAATTGCAGAGGGAGCTGAGAATGTAAGTCGCAGCTGCTGAAGCTTACTCACGGAATAACATTATTTATTCATCCAAGGCTGTAATTTTGCAGTTATGTCTAACTCAAGATGCACCCTTTTCATCTTTCGAACAACTATTTCTTTGGTTTGGAAAGAAGGAATGAGATACCAATTTTTCTACATTCCTATTTTTCTCTCAAATATTTTCAGCTAATTAATGTTCATGTTTAGAAGGACTAATTTGAATAAAGTGCTCTATGAGGCATCTGTTAGGTCTCCGATTTATTCTAGAAAATTAAATTTGTGTGGATAAAATGTGCAAGGTGGAATTCCTTAGAGATGTTAATGCTCAGAGCCTTTCTTTTTAATTGTGAAGGAATTGTAGATATTTCAGGGCTTATGTGGAATGACTGATTCAAACACTAGGTAACCTATACTGAACTGAAGTTTTATTCTCAAGCTACCTAAAGTTTATGGAATAAGTATGTGTCATATTTTTAAAACAAATGATGTAAACATTTTATTTCTACCTCTTCTCTCCCCTTGGGATCAGTTCATGTTATCTTTCTGGTTCATGAATGTCCCAAAGCCCTCGTGGTTTCTCTCTTTCTGGCTCTTCTTGCTGTCACCTGCCTCTTCCCTCCATGCTGTTGTTGTGCTGTCAGGTCACCTCTGTGGGCAGCCTGCTCTTTATTCCAGTGAGTCACGGCTTTCTCAACAGCCTGGAGGGGATTCACTGGGAGATGGACGTCTTCCAAGTCTGGAAGAGGCCCAGACTCTACCTATTGTGACGCTTTAAGTGGGAAGGTCCTGCTGCTTATTTTAAACAAATGAAACAAGCATTTAGAGATGAGGAACTCAAAGGAAATCCAGGGACTAGGGAGGACTTGGTACTAAGGAAGCATTCACTTAATCCATTTCATACCTTGAATTTCTTGGCATGTTCTGCGTAGTTTTTCTTAGCTGGGTGGCTGTGACTCAGTTATCTGGCATTACAGAGACCACACTCCCATGAGCTGTCATGTCCCGTGTCAGAGACTCTGAACCTCTACTGTCCAGAGTGGCTCCGACATTCTCCTGCTGAAATGTCTTTGCTTTATCATCATTCTCCTCCCCCGTGTTTTTCAGAAGCTTGGGCAACCCTGCCCTCCTAGCTCTCTAAAGTGGGCGTCAGAGTCTTCAGAATAACAGCAATTCCCTTTCCTTTGGCTTCTTTCAGGATTTGTTCTTTATGTTTGATTTTCGGGAGTGTGAAAGTGATCTGTCCAGGTGAAATTTTTATTTTTGGCATTTATCCTGCTTGAGGTCCTCTGAGCTTCCTGGATCTGTGGTTTCGTATCTGACATTAATTTACATACATCCTCCAGTCAGTATTTTAATTTGATTATCAAAATTAGTATTAAAAATTAAATTAATTTTAAGTATTAAAGATGTTGTCTTTTCTTTCTCTTTCTCCTCATATTCCCATGATGCATGTGTTTCCCCTTTTGTAGCTGTCCCATAGTTCTTGAGTATTCTGTTCCATTATTTCTGTTTTTTCTTTTTGCTTTGCGGTTGTAAAGTTTTCTGTTTCTATCTCCTCCAGCTCAGAGATGTTGCTCCTGAGCTGTGTCCATCTCCCAGTGAAGCCCTGAAGGCATTCCTCACGGCTCGGACAGTGCTTTGGGTCTGGAGCATTTCTTTTTGGTTCTTTCTTAGAATTCCCATCTCTTTGCTTACACTGCCCATCTGTTCTTGCATGTTGTCTACTTTATCTATTAGATCCCTTGGAATATTCATTATCGTTGCTTGAAATTCCTAAATAAAAATGACATGGTGGACTCTGGGGACCAGGGGAAAGGGTGGGAGGGGACGAGTGTACACTGCTCAGGCGACGAATGTGCCACCATCTCAGAAATGCCCACTAAACAACTTGTCCATGTAACCAAACACCACCTGTTCCCCAAACACCTGCTGACAGTTGAAAAAATAAATAAATCCCCGGTCTGGCAACTCTAATAGCCCTTCCATAGCTGAGTCTCATTCTGATGTTTGCTCTGTTTCTTCTGTGAAAGGAAAGCTTAAGATCCCGATCCACTCTGCCAAAAGAAAGATTACGCTGAAAGTGGGACCATTGCAAGAAAGAGCCCTTCCTTTTGTCCTAAGCAGAGAGCCACAGCTGAAAGGTTAAAGATCTTCATAGTTACTAAGCATGAGAGAAATACATCATTGAGCATTCCCCTACCTGCTCCTTTCCTCTTGCAACATATGGATTACCATGCCCTCCCTCTTTCCAGCCCACTTTTCCCATTCAAATGTTGAAGCCTTCAAAATCATCTTTGAAGAAAAGCATAGGCACCTGTCTCAGGAATATCCTTAACTTGAGGAAAGTAAATCCTACATTGGTTGACACCTGTCTCAGATGCTCTTTGGCTTACAAATCAAACTGTGCCTATTAGAATGTCCTGTACTTTTCTCTTGATAGTCAGACAGAATGTCCTGGGTAAGAGAAACTGCTGTAAACAGGCCTGTAATCATGTGGTGGTAAGGGGTGGGTGGGGAAACTTCATCTGGTCCTGTGATTGGATCTCAGCTTTTTTTTTTTTTTTTTTTTTGAGACGGAGTCTCACTGTGTCCCCCAGGCTGCAGTGCAGTGGCGTGATCTCAGCTCATTGCAAGCTCCGCTCCCGGGTTCACGCCATTCTCCTGGCTCAGCCTCTGAGTAGCTGGGACTACAGATGCCCACTACCATGCCTGGCTAGTTTTTTGTATTTTTAGTAGAGACGGGGTTTCACCGTGTGAGCCAGGATGGTCTCAATCTCCTGACCTCGTGATCCACTGGTCTCGGCCTCCCAAAGTGCTGGGATGACAGGCGTGAGCCACCGCGCCCGGCTGGGCCTCAGCCTTTTAATGAGCCTGTGCCACTGGGTGGGCTGCAGTTGAGTATTTCCCTGCCCTCAGGTCAGTAGGGCTCTGATGAGACCCCAGCAGGTTAGGCTCTGTGAACAGTATCCGCTGAGGGCGGCCTTTGCTAAGAAGAACCTGATGTGATGGCACATTTCAAAATGGTTCCTTTTCCCCTCCTTCTGCCAGAGCCTGAGGGGCCTCCTATCTGATATTCACTGTAAGAATAAGGTAGAGCTTCGGGAGGTAAAACTCATGAAAGTGAGGGGGGTTTCCACAGTGGAGTCCCCCTGGAGTTTCTCTCTCTCAGAATCTTCCACACTGAGCCTCCAGCAAGTCCATCAATTACGGTTCCGTTTTCCCTGCCCTGGCACTGGCTCCCACAGAGGTTTTAGCTTGTGGGTTTCTGCCCCAGTAAATTGTGATTCTTCTTATGTGCCCATCAGCCTGTCCATTTCAGGGACGGTGGTTTTGCCCTGTGACCTCACTTCTCTTAGGAATCCAAGAAGAGTCACTGATTTTCAGTTTGCTCAGCCTTGTACCTGTTTTTCACAATTCTCTCTCTAGGAATGTATATAAATGACAAGAGGTATGTATATCCAAAGCTGCTAATCACAAAGAATCATTGGAAATGACTTAAATGTTCAATAAAGGGTGACTGTTTAATAAAATAAAGTAACCAACCCTTTAATGGAATCCTCTAGAACAGTGGTTATCAGCTGGAGGTGATGTTACTGTGCCAAAGAACATATGGAAGTATCTGAAGATGTTTTTGGTCGTCACAACTGGGAGCTGTGGGTGCTGCTGGAATGCAGTGGGTGGAGCCCCGAAATGTTGCTAATTGTCTTCAAATGGAGATTTCTGGCCCCATCAGGATACTTCTTAGTTGATGTTCTTGAGATGACTTAATGTGGGTGACCCTCATTGCTCTTAAAATAGACAGCATCTGGCCTGTGTATTTTCAGTGACCTCTAGGTGACTGATGGCTCCTAAACTTCCTTCTCCTGCACCTGTTGGTGTTTCTCTCTCCAGCTCCACAGCTTTGGCTGGGCGCTGGGTGCAGTTTTCTGCTAGCAGGTCATGTTTTCCATTTCTAAAAGTCACTTCTGCTGCTCCCCACATCCATCCCTCCATCACCCGGGGCCCAGATGCCCTCAGGTCCACAGGTCATTGGCCTTCACAGTGTGTCCGCCTTCTCTCGTGTCAGTCTGTATCTCCACAAGCTCCCTCGAATGCTCCTTCACTCTGGTCACTGCCACTATCTCCGATGAGGTCTCTACCTCTGTCCTTTCAGCAACAAGACCATCTTGGGTCAAGTGTGTTTTTCCTTTTTCCCCTTCTCCCCATGAGAGGATTGGGCAGGGGTTCCCTTTGTATCAGACCTGCCAGGTGCCTGTCACTGATGTGCGGTGGCTGGTGGCTTGGTGCACACTTGACAAGCTGTGGCATGGGCTAAAGCCATCTCCCCATCTCCTAGTGACTCCCCTTGGACTAGTCCCTTAGCTTCCTTGAGCCTAGGCTCTTGCCTATGCTCGAGTCATCCTGGATCAGACAATATGGTGAGTGGGAAAAGTCCATCACCTGCAGAGGCTCAGGAGACAGGCCTGAGATGCTGTGGACTGGCCTCCACTGAAGATCCAGCGTGAGCAAAAGCGACTCCTGCAAAGCACTGAATGCTCACAGGAGAAACAGAGGAAGGCAGCAGCCCTGCCTCAGATGAATATGAAAGAAGGAGGCCTGATGACCAACCAGGGGACCCTGTGAGCCCCGTGCTGGCTCCAGCAAGAAGCACTCCAGGCCATAGCAGCAGAGCTGGAAGATGGTGTTGCTCTGACGTAGTGCGGGGGAAATGGGAAGGGAGGGAGCGATCTCCTGGGAATCAATTTCACACTAAGAGACAAAACACAGCAAGCTGTCCAGGAGGATGGTGCGTGGCCTCAGGAAGCAGGCCTGGCCACCCGGCTCTTCCTTGACCCCTTTGTACCTGAGCTCCTCTATTCGTAATTTGAGGAGGGAGTTACCTGAAAGCAGCAAGAGTGCAGCAGTGGTGCCTTCCGCAGAGACAGGCACCAGCCCTGACTCCGAGGTTGTCACTGATTCAGCTGCCACTGTGCGGCCGAGCCACCCCTGGCCACAGGCACACTCCAGGGGCCCCCACCGGTGAGGCTTGCGCCTGTGCAGCCGAGTGAACCCCAGAGAGTCCCACAGCCCCCGTTAGCGTCTAGAGAAAGTGTGTATTAAGGAATCAGTTGGTAAACATATGAATAATAATTTTTAAAGGAATTGTTTTTACGTAAAACAAAATGTTTTCTTTCTCAACCTGGGGGAGGGGGAACCTCCAGGGCAATTGTGGCACAAATGGAAGCAATCTTTAAACCAGATTTTATTGCACTATCAATTTGTGCCTTTTTTAAACATAAAATTATTTAAGTCAGGACCCAGAGTCTGCAGGCAAGAGTGTCAAGTCTCAGGAAGGGGTTGCCATGACAACTCGGGGCTTTGCAGACATTGGGCGGGCTGGCAGCTCAGGCTGAGTGGACTGCAGCAGGAGATGCCTCTATCGACAGGAATGTCACACCTGCAGTTCCGATTCTGAGTGCACAGGTACTGCTCCTCTCCTAACGTGAATACATCTCATCGTGTTGCAATTCATTTTTCAACCGCCACATAGGTACGATAGGTCTTCATCCTTGGAAAGGGAGAAGGGCCCATTTAATCATAGTCTGATTTGCCTTCTGCCTAAACACGAAGGGCCCCTGCACCTCCTGCGTCTTCCAGCTCTGGCCCTACAGTGCCCGCTGGCCTTCTCGATGGTCCTGTCCTTGGCCAATTCCCAACTTTCCAGGTACCCACGCCACAGCTTTCATGACCACCTGGCCCTCAGGCTTTTTGATATTTTGACCTTTGGTTCTTCTAACTTTGTTTTTCATGTTCTGTCCCCTGTTCCTTTAAAGCCCTCTCAATTGTCTAGCATAGTCTTTTTGTGTTAAACTGATGAGCATTAAGGAATAAATGGTTCCACGTGGTCTCTGGATGCTGCCCTTCACTCCTGGCTGCCTAGCCTAGAGTTATTTGCGCTCACAAGAGGAAATACAAGTTGCTGTTACCAAAGGATGGAGCCTCCGAGTGTCACAGGAAGCAAGGTAGTAAACAGGGAGAATTATTGAGACTTTCAGTAACTCCTCCGTAGCCAAATCATGAACACCACATGGGCAGCTTTGTCCACTTAAACGTAAAGATGGCCCCATTGTGATTTTCACTATAGGAGAAAATACAGCTTTAAGGTAAGAGATGGTTAGCAGGTAGTCAGCAAGATTCCAGTCCCATTTCACACTCAAGTAACGGAAGGTGGCTCAAAACCATGTTGAACTTCGATCACTGATGTTTACAACTACAACATAACAAGTTACTCTTCTGACAAATGGGTTGGAAACTTGCTGACAAAAATTTATAGGATAGACTGGAAGAATAAAATTTCTTTGATGTATTTAAAACACTCTAAGAGACATATATTTCAAATGTTTGATTTTTAAAAAAAATCATAATCTGTTTTCCACTAACTTAAACACTGGAGTGTTACCATTCTGGGTGCAATAGCCAAGGCTGTCAGGAACACCAAGGGTTGTTTTCTAGCCTTGAAAACAAAAGAAAAACAATCAGCTACTTCAATGCAGCATTTCTGTAGAGGGTAGACCCTGCCGTGCAAATCCTTTTTTTTAGAATACTCCTTCTCTCAACTTCTTTCTTTTTCCTCTGAATAGCCTTTCAGTTAGATTTCTCAGACAGAATGAAAGACAGATTTTTAAATTATTAAAATAAGATAAATCTTACTAAGAAAATGCGAGAAAAAGAAGAAAATATGCTATCAAGTGTAGCCAAATAAGTGAAATAATCCAGACACAGAAAGACAGATACTGTACGATCTCATTTATAAGTGAAATGTAGAACAGTTGAACTTGGGGTGTGAAAGAAAAGGGGAGATGTTTGTTGAAGAGCTCAATGTTTCAGTTATACGACATGAGTAAGTTCTGGAGACCCAGTGACTACAGTTAATAGTCTGGAGAGCCAAATTCCCAGGCCTTGGGCAAGAATCAGTCACGCTTTCAGGCTTCCTTAAAGACACACAAATACAGAGAAATGAGACCTGCTCTGTTAACTCTTTCCTTAAGCTTGTGTTATCAGTGATGCTTTTGACATCAGTTCACAGTGAGTTCCTGTATGTAGGGAAAGGAGTGTTATGCAGTCTAATATCAAATCTGGACTCAACATTTATTATGATCTGTGAGAATTTGAGCAACCTATTTAGTGTATTTGCATCTCCATTTTCTTGGGTGTTTTTGAGACGGGGTTTTAGGGTCTTGTTCTGTCGCCCAAGCTGAGTACAGTGGCACAATCACGACTCACTGCAGCCTCGACCTTCTGGGTTCAAAGGATCCTCCCACTTCAGCCTCCTGAGGAGCTGGGACTACAGTCTTGCACCACCACACCTGGCTTTTTTATTTTTATTTTTATTTTTGTAGAGATGAGGTCTCACTATGTTACCCTGTCTGGTCTCAAACTCCTGGACTCAAGCAATCTTCCCACCTGGCCCGAAAAAGTACTGAAATTACAAGTCTGAGCCACCACACCTAGCTTCCATTTTCTTATTTGCAAAATAGGATTGATGATAGTAGCTAGCATATGCAGTTAAGTGCTAAGTGAGTTAACTGGTATGAATTATTCAGCGTAAAGTTGAAACCTCATATGCAGACAATAAATGTCAGTAGTGCTCAACTTGCTATGCTAATAGATTCTCCCGCAGGAAGGACTTAATTTTGCCCAAAGAAAGGAGCAAACCTTTGCCCCCAGCTCCTGGAAGGTAATCTCTAAACTTTTGCAATGTCCTGCTTGATGAGAATGTCTTTGCTTACCTGGGGTCCCTGGGCTATTTTAGCTAGTTTATGCTAACAATGTGATCCATGGTGGGGCCTTGGGTCACACCATATAGTCTATGCAAATAGTGTGATTTGTAGCTAGGGCTGCCTTGGTTCATTTGTACTGCTGTAACAAAATACCCAAGACTGGGTGGTTTATAAGTAACAGAATTCTTTCTCATAGCTAAGGACATAGTTAACTACGTCCAAGATCAAGGCGACAGCAGGTTCAGTGTCTACTGAGGGCTGCCATCAGTGTCTACTGAGGGCTGCCATCTCCACTTGTGGATGGTGTCTTGCTGTTGTGTCCTCACGTGGCAGAGGCGGATGGCAGATGGGAGGGAGACAGCGCCCTCGTACCTCTTCCGTAAGGGCATTAATCCCATTCATGAGAGATCTACTCTCATGACTTAATCACCTCTTAAGTTTTCACCTTTTTTTTTTTTTGAGACAAAGTCTCACTCTTGTCACCCAGGCTGGAGTGCAGTGGCACGATCTCATCTCACTGCAAACTCCACCTCCCAGGTTCAAGCAATTCTCCTGCCTCAGCCTCCCGAGTAGCTGGGACTACAGGCGCCCGCCACCACACCTGGCTAATTTTTGTATTTTTAGTAGAGACAGGGTTTCACCATGTTGGCCAGGCTGGTCTCGAACTCCTGACCTTGGGTGATCTGCCCACCTTGGCCTCCCAAAGTGCTGGGATTATGGGTGTGAGCCACCGCGCCTGGCCAGGTTTCATCTCTTACTAGTATCACATTGGTGATACATTTCAGCATATGAACTATGTGGCCACAATCAGAGCATAGCAGGGTCCCAGAGCTGTGCAGTATCAGCTTGATCTCTGGAGGGGCTAAGACTAAAGCAGTCACATTTGCACTTGACCATGTCTCCAAGACAAATCTCTAGTGGAATCTGTGGACATCAGGGCCCAGGTGAGCTTCCCTGATTGGCAGTACTCCAGCTGTCTTTTCATGCATCTTGCTGAGAGGAGTCAGAACTGTCCACACGACTCCCCTGGGAGAGGACAGCTGGAGGCCTCTGGCTTGTTGACTGCTGGACCCTGCCATATGTACTTGTCCGCTGGGCTGATTGTGGTCTGCATTTTTTGCTATATAGACTCTAACCATAAGTATAAGTGGCTTGACTAAGTTCTGAGTCTTCCTAGTGAGTTGTAAACCTGGGGATGGCCTTGGGGATCCCTGACCTTGCAGTTAGTGTCAGAAGTGGTGATGGTCATTGGGAGGCAGAGGCAGGTGGATCACGAGGTCAGGAGATCGAGACCATTCTGGCTAACATGGTGAAATGGTGTCTACTAAACACACACACACACACACACAAATTAGCCGGGTGTGGTGGCGGGCGCCTGTAGTCCCAGCTACTGGGGAGGCTGAGGCAGGAGAATGGTGTGAACCCAGGAAGTGGAGCTTGCAGTGAGCCGAGATCGCGCCACTGCACTCCAGCCTGGGCGACAGAGTGAGATTCTGTCTCAAAAAAAAAAAAAAAAAGTGATGTGGTCATAGGAACCCTCACACTTTGTATTTCATAAAGCCTAAAATCTATTTATTCTTGCATCAGCTACTTAAAAGCTGTTCCTAAGTTGGTGCAAATAAGGCTTTTGAGAGAATCTTTTCTTATTACTTCTCCTTGGAGAATGTAATTATTATTGTGTAATCGGTATGAAGGTTTAGGCCTGGAATGGACTATTTTTAGTAACTTACATATAACGCTCTTCTAAATTTTCTTCTTTTATTCAATGTTTGAAACTTTAATTTGTTAAACACACAAGAAAGTGCTTCACTTTTTGAAAAGAGCTTGACTTACCAGTGAAGAAGCTGATAGAGTGTGGTGAGGACACTCTCCCATCTGGCTACAGTGGCAGTGGAGAATGTTACAGAGCAGTCACCCATTAGCACAGTCTGAGTTTGTACCAATTTGAATACTGAATTCAAATACTCAGATACACCTGAAGATTCCTCTCCTAGAGTAAAAATGTCAGAATTTCTGCAAGGAACTAAGGATATCAGAGCTGTGGTCCAAGAAGAAGAATCCATCGCCAAGTGCCTCCTCCCCACAGAAAGAGAAGAGGTGATGATGAAAATGCACGGCGGAAAAAAAAGAGAAAAACTCCTCTCCTTTGACCCTGCACACCTGATAAAGCAGCCTTGTTCTGTTTAACCTTGTCTACAGTGTGCCTAGCTGGGTTTGCCCACACAAAAGGGCATGAAGAAAAAAAGAGTTAGTTATTTTAACATTTCAAAAGACGTAACCTTGCACAAGCCTGGTGTCCAAGCTGAGGACGTATGCCAGGCAGTCCCATGAGAAATCCAATGACAACCTCTAACTCAGTCAAAGCCATGAGGTGTGAAACACACGTGCTGAATTATAAAAATGACAGAAAGAAAAGAAAAAGCCTTTCTTGGCCAGGCATGGTGTCTCATGCCAGTAATCTCAGCACTTTGGGAGTCAAGAAGGTGGATAGCTTGAGGCTAGGAGTTCAAGATCAGCCTGGACAACAAAATGAGACCTCATCTCTACCAAAATAAATAAATAAATAAATAAAATTTAGTTGGGCACAGTGGTGCACCCCTATAGTCCCAGTTACTCAGGAGGCTGAGGCAGGAGGATCATTTGAGCCCAAGGCTACAGGGAGGTATGATGGTACCCCCGCACGCCATTCTGGGTCACAGAGCCTGACTCTGTCCCTAAAAGAAATTTCGAAAGAAAGCCTTTCTGAAGGTTCTCAAGGGTTCCTCTGCTGCTTCTCTGGGTGTGGCTCGCACTGCACGATGCTTTCAGTTCCATAAATTTTCCAGGCCATCTGGAATCAGACCTGTTATATTAGCATTTAGTAGCATTCATGTTTTCTGAAGAGCTCTGAATGACAACCAAACATCTGATGTCTGGACTCCACGAGAAAAGGAAATAAAATTCTATTGTTTCAATACTCTCTCTTCTGGGAAATGATCCAAATGTGCAATGCTAAATATGTTCCTTTATTTAGGATTTATGATGGTATTATGCAACAATATCATTTTATAATTGTGTTTTATAGTAATTGAATTTTAATCCTTTAATATTTAATGTGCAGTAATTTTAAATGCCTCATCCTAATTCATCCAAAAGCACTTTCTGTATACACAATCTTATCTGATCTTTAAAAATTTTGAGGTATATATTTTCCAGTCCATTTTGTAGATGAGGAACCTAAAGCCTAATGAAGTTGGCAATAAGCAGTGCAGTGTGGCTGCCAAGAGTTCGCTATTAGAAAGTCTGTGTTCAGGTTCCGCCTTCTCCATTTGGATCAGATATTTCACTTTCCTAAGCCCTTTGTAAAATGGGGATAATTATCCTACCTTCTGCTATGATGTAGTTTAAACACAGTACACCATATAAACAGCTCCATGTAGGCCTGACACAGTAAGTATGTAATTAATGCTTCTATTATTTTTCTTGTTATTATTACTAGGCATGTGGCAAGCAGCTGGCCCCAGATCTATATCTAACAAATGTCATTTACAAGATTTGGATTCAAAGCCCTACCTCTGTGTTCAGTTCCCATTTAATCATTTGTTCCAAATTACAAGTTCTTGCAGAACAAATTGGAATCAAGCACAGGGATTAAGTAGTTCATTTTTTCTCTTCAGTATGTTGGAAATTTTATTCTTGTCATATGTGCCTGAATATTTTCAGAAATCAAGATACATCCTTCCCATCCTCTGGAGTGGCTTGTTAATTTCAACTTCTCTGCAATTTTTTGTATTTTACTTATTTATTTATTTTTGAGACAGGGACTCGCTTTGTCTCCCAGGCTGGAGTGCAGTGGTGCAATCATCACTTACTCCACCCTTGAACTCCTGGGCTCAAGCAATCCTTCTCCTCAGCCTCCTAAAGTGCTGGGATTACAGGCACATGCCACCATGCCTGGCTAATTTTTTTTATTTTTATTTTGCAGAGATGGGGTCTTGCTATGTTGCCCAGGCTGGTTTCAAACTCCTGGCCTCAAGCAATCCTCCCGCACTGGCCTCCCAAAGTGCTGGGATTACAGGCATGAGACACTGCACCGGGCCTGTGCAATTTTAAAGACTTGAGCAAATAAACCCTTAAAATGTGAGGTTTGGGATGGTGGGTAGGGCTTCGGTTTGAAAACCGCTACCAGGGAATGTGATTATAACATGCACAGTTCTCACTAAGTGTGAAAATATAGCTGAGAAGCATGATTAAGAGTACTGTCATGTAATTCACACCAGAGATATATCGCTAAGGGTTATTTTCATCCTGAATGTATTATTTCCCTGTCTGGAACTATTTAACAGAATATAAGCTGAGCCCCAGCTCCCACCTGTTTTCACATGAATGTGAATTAAGTGGGCAAGAGAAGGAGCTAACCTTCAGTGAGACCATGCGCAATCTTCTGCCGATTTATTGACACTTTTTTGTTATTTAGGGAATTTGTGTAATTTTCAAAAATAAAATATGTAAGAAGCTGAACCCTTATTGTTCATTTTTATGGGGTTGTCCCTACCAGTTTAACCTGATATTTTCTAATTTGTCCACCAGACAAAAATGAAGTGGAGACAAATGTAATGGGGTGAGATCTTCCTTCACAACAGGCCTAGTTCATTTTGCTAGCTGACAGCAAGGAGGGCATGTGGTATTAGGTGTCTTGACTGAGTAAGCACACACACACACACGAATCTGGAGCTGAGGAAAAAAATTAGGTCAATTTAAATTTGTGTCAGTTTGCAAATGGATTTCCTATGACTAAATGGTGACATGCTTACATTCTGTCTAAACCTCTCAGAGTTTACAATTCAGGGAGGAGAGTCAGGCATGAATCTGTGAAGCCAAATTCTTTGCCATGTTCAGAAAACATACTGATGAATATTTTTAAAGGATATAGTTTCATACACATAGATAAGGTTCAAATAGATCTTTGCAATCTGGAATGACAGATCTCACTGAGTCTCCTAATTGTTTCATTTACTTAGAAATTGAAATCTAGGAGTGAGAATTACTTGCCCACACTTAACGGTTTCAAAACACAACTATTGTATGTGTTGTGTATTGTAAAGATTTGGAAATAACTCATTCATATTATTATATTCTTGAGAAATGGAAGGAATGGAGATGCCCTTGCCTGACCCTTCCATGTTCTACATGAAGACAGTATATTCATGACTGACCTTGGGTAGGCTTACATGGCGATGAGTCCTTCAGAGTTAGCAGCAGAGCTTGGACTGGGCTCTAAGTCTCCCATAACCTGGTGGTCTGATGACTCATTTTCAAGTCACAACTTTAATGAGATATAATTCACATGCCATAAATTTCATCATTTTAAAGTATGCAGTTCAGTAATTTTTAGCATATTCACAGAATTGTGCAACTGTCACCACTGTCTAACTTTAGAATATTTTCATCACCCTAAAAATAAGCCCAGTACACATATTAACTTCCCATTCTCCTTCCCCAGATCCTGGCAGTCACGCTCAGTACTTGAATGGCTTCCTTCAGATACTTTGTCTAAATGGATGATGTGATATATGGCCTTTCGTGACTGGCCTCTTTCACTTAGAATAACGTTTTCATGGTTTGTTCACCTCATAGCTTATATTAGTACCGCATTCCTTTGTATTGCTGAGTGATATTTGCATTGGCATGGATATGCCACAGTATTATTATTAGTACCACATTCCTTTGTATTGCTGAGTGATATTTGCATTGGCATGGATATACCACAATGTGTGTTGTTACCACATTCCTTTGTATTGCTGAGTGATATTTAAATTGGCATGGATATACCACAATGTGTATTGATACCACATTCCTTTGTATTGCTGAGTGATATTTATGGATATACCACAATGTGTATTAGTACCACATTCCTTTGTATTGCTGAGTGATATTTCGTGGCATGGATATACCACAATGTGTATTAGTACCACATTCCTTTGTATTGCTGAGTGATATTTCGTGGCATGGATATACCACAATGTGTATTAAGTACCACATTCCTTTGTGTGCTTTAGTGTTATTTCGTGTGGATATACCACAATGTGTATTAGTACCACATTCCTTTGTATTGCTAGTGATATTTAAATGGATATACCACAATGTGTAGTAGTACCACATTCCTTTGTATTGCTGGTGGTATTTAGGTGGCATGGATATGCCACAATGTGTATTAGTACCACATTCCTTTGTATTGCTGAGTGATATTTCGTGGCATGGACATACCACAATGTGATTAGGCATGTGTGTGTTCTTTGGCTGATGGACATTTGGATTCTTTTTATATTTTGGTCATATAAATAATGTTGCTATGAAAATTCATGTGCAGGTTTTGATTATTTATTTAGTGCTGTTGTGTTTATCCGTAACAGGAGAATTCTGTGGTCATTTGGAAACTCTATGTCTACATTTTGAGAAGCTACCAGTGGCTTCACCATTTTGCAAGGCTATGAGCAGTGTAAGGGGGTTTCAGTTTCTCCACGTCCTCACCATTTTGGTATTGCTTGTTGTTTCTATTTTAGGCATTCCAGTGAGTGTGCGGTGGTACTTATTTCATGGTGATTGATTTTCATGTATCTAATGACTAATGATGTTGAGCATCTTTTTACATGCTTATTGGCCATTCATATATATTCTTTGAAGAGATGTCTACTCAAATCCTCTGCCCATTTTTCAATTGGGTTATCATTTTTATTGTTGAGTTGTAAAATATCTTACACATTCTGGATGCAACTCCCTTATCATACTGTATGGTAAATAAATAGTTTCTTGCATTCTGTATTTTGACTTTCCAGTTACTAATGATATCCTTTGAATCATGAAAACATAAATTTTAAATTAAATTTAATTTGACCTTTTTTCCTCTTGTTTTTGCTTTTGGTGTATCATCTAAAATTCCATTGCCTAGTGAATGTCATGAAGTTTTATTTCTAATTTTTCTTCTAAGGGTTTTACAGTTTTAACACTGGCATATAGGCATATGATCCATTTTGAATAAATTTTTGTATATAGTGAGGGGAAGGGATATAACTTCATTTGTTTGCATGTGCATATCCCAGTGTCCCAGCAACATTTGTTTAAATGACTGCTCTTTTGCCCAATTAGTTGTCTTGGCACCCTTGTCAAAAATGAATTGACTAGGCTGGGCGTGGTGGCTCACACCTGTAATCCCAGCACTTTGGGAGGCTGAGGCAGGTGAATCACCTGAGGCTAAGAGTTCGTGACCAGCCTGGCCAACATGCCGAAATCCTGTCTCTACTAAAAATACAAAAATTAGTTGGGTATGGTGGCAGGCCCCTGTAATCCCAGCTACTCAGGAAGTTGAAGCAGGAAGATCATTTGAACCCGAGAGGCAGAGGTTGCAGTGAGCCAAGATCACTGCACTGTGCTCCAGTCTGGGTGACAGAGCAAGACCCTGTCTAAATAAATAAATAAATAAATAAATCAGAAGTATAAGGGTTTATTTCTAGACTCTCAGTTCTGTTTTACTTGTCTGCCCATCTATCCTTATGAGAGTAGCACACTATTTTTATTACTGAAGCTCTTTAGTAAGATTTGAAATTGGGATGTTTGAGTCCTCCAATGTTATTTTTCTTTTTCAAGATTGTTTTGGCTAATCTGGGTCCTTTGAATTTCCATATGAACTTTGGAATAAGATTTCCAATTTCTGGAAAGTGAGTGCCATCTGGAAGTTTTAAAAACTGAATCATTTTTGTGACTTGCCTTTCAGATTTTTTCCTTGCTACTATGTAGAAATACAATTTATTTTTGTATTTTGACCTTGTGAACTGCAGCTTTACTGAACTTTTTTATTCTAATCGTTTTTCTGTGGATTCATTAGGAATTTCTATATATGATATTATGCTATCTATAAATAGAGATTGTTTTACTTCTTCCTTTCCATATGCATGTCTCTTATTTCATTCTCATGCTTAATTGCCTTGTATTAAACCTGTTTTTCAATTTTGAATGAAAGTGTTGAGAGCAGGCATTTTGCCTTGTTGGAAGAGGAAAGGATTCTGTTTTGCACCGTTCCGTTTTCTGCTAGCTGTGAGGTTTTATAGACACGCTTTATCACTGTGAGGAACGTATCTTCTATTCCATATCTCCTGGCTGCTTTTTTCATGAATGTGTGTTTGTTTTGCTGAGCTTGCTGTGACTCTCTTGAGATGATAATGTTATTTTTATTCTTTATTCTATTAAGAGTGTGTTACAGCAGCTGATTTTCATATATTAAACCAACCTTGCATTCACGCTCTCGCTTAAAAGTATTTTCTTTTTCCCCTTGGGATTTCTTCTTTGACCTTTTATTCTTTAGGAGTGTATTGTTTAATTTCCACATTTGTGTATTTCCCAAATTTATTCCTATTATTAACTTCTAATTTCATTCCATTGTGGTTGGAGAACATACATAGCTGGTCTCAATAATTTAACATTCATGGAAGCTTATTTTATGACCTAGTCTATGGCTTATCCTGTAGGATATTCCATGTGTGCCTGAGAATGACGTGTATTGTGTTATTATTGTTTAGTGATGATTTCTATATATGTCTGTTAGGCTAATTAACATCTTAACTAAAACAATGTAGTTGGGATTAATATTGACTTAATTTTGACAGTATAGTATATAAAAGCTTTGTTTCGATATGGCTAGCTGCTTTCCTTCATTCTACCTTCGTCCTATTAATTATATGGAAATCACTTATCTGTACATTATAAGCTCATAAACACATTTACGTAATTATTACTTTATGTAGTTGCCTTTCAAGTTAGACAGGAAAAGAGAAGTGTTACAAACAGAATACATTTACACTGTCTTTTACATTTATCCCTCAGAGAGCCTTTGGTGCTCTTTATTTCCCTGTGTGGATTTGAATTTCTGTCTAGTGTTCTTTGATTAGCTGAGATGGCTGAATGGATCCAGGAGTCACGTGCCTGATCGCCTCAGAGAGGCTTCTATGTGACTGACTGTTCTACTTTTTGATGTTTAGAAGGTACAAAGGATAGTCCAGCCACAGTCTCAGTTTTTTCCAGAACACATTTTTCTGACTGAATTTCCTAAATTTAACATCTTTAGCAATCTGGATGTGCTGAAAATTTCTCGTATCATGAAATTCTGGTTCATTTTTGCTTAGCAGTTTATCTCCTCAATGTATCTCTTTCTATCACATTTTGCTATTGGCATCAAGAAGAAACCAGGTTGCTCCTTCAACAGGTTGCTTCTTTCCAACTGTGCTTGGAAATCTCCTCACCTAAATATACAACTCATTGTTTACAAATTCTGCATTCCACATGACAGTCAAACACAGTTCTGCGAAGCTTCCTGCCACTGTACGGCAAGAAGTCTTGTCCTCCAGTTTCCAAGAACATGTTCTTCATCTCTCTCTGCACCCTCACCACCAATATTTCTACCAAGAATGTGTTTACGATGATTTATGTATACTCCAAGATGATGGACATTTTCTCCACTGTGCTCCTCACTTCCTCTGAGTCCTCGTTACCAGAGTTGCTAGTGACCATATTGGTACTAAAAAATCTTTCCAGGCCAATCTAGGCTTTTTCTAACATGGTCCTCAAAATGCTTCTAGTTTTTGCCCATGTCCAAAGGCAGAACCCCACTCCAGGAACTCATATCTGTTAATTTCATGTTAGTGCTGCAACAAACTACCAAAAACTTAGTGGCTTAAAACAACACAAATTTATTATCTTACAGCTCGGGTGGCCAGGAGTTGAAAATGGCTCTTACCAGGCTAAAATCAACATGTCAGCAAACCTGTGCTGTTTCACCAGGTTCTAGGAGATGCCTTTCCTTGCCAACTCTTAGAGGCTGTCCACATTCCCTTGGACATTCTCCTTCAGCTGTTGCCTGGCCTTGGCTAATTTTCAGAGTTCCGAAAAGGTTGATTTGGATATTTTTTGCCAATGTTCTCTTTACCTTTATGGAGGAGTGGATTTTCAGAGGTCTTTACTCTGCCATTCTGGAAGAGCTTCCCTGCTGGTGGCTTTTTAAATCTAATTAATCAAAATGATCCCCTAATTCAACAGATGCCATGGAGCCCTCCTCGAGTTTAGGACAAGTATTGTATGTGTGTTGAGATGGTTCATATGGCAAACAATTGCTCTGGCAGAATGGAAAGTGGCTGCTGAATAAATCAGTACAGCGCATGTGGAAATCCTCACAGGCCACCTTGCCTCCAAAGATGCTGACTCTGAACTTTCTGGGGAATCACAGTCATAAATCATTCACTAGACTCTCAAACTTTCTGAAAAAGGTGAATTTCAAGTTGACCTTGTCTCCTCTTTACAAACACTAAAAAGCTAAGATTGATAATTTTCTAGCAAATGTTTACTTCCCCCAAATGTTTAGGCAACACGATTCTTATAGGACTTTCCACGAGCCTTTTTATTTGTAGCATTTTTCCTCATTAGTTATCCATGTCAGTGCTGCTATGGAAAGGCTGTGATCTGACCCAGGAAATATATTTGTATAGCAAATTTCATGCAGTTGATTTTTGGCTTCACTAAAGCTTTTTAATAAACATGGAAATTGCTGGAGTAACACTATATTCACACACATTATAAGCAGCCCAGGATAATGCGCCGCATATTGATGCAGATGTTAACGGCAGATACATTTAGTATGGTTTAAATTTGTGTTTGTGGCTATGAAAATGGTGGGACAATGAACATGTATGGATAATCATTTTGTCAAATAAAATTCTAAAAAATAACTTGTCCTTTGAGAACCGGCAGAATTCAAGCACAGAGCAAAAGAAACATTTAACTTACACGAAGAGGTCTGTCCTATACCATCGATCACCTGGGTTCCATCTCTTCAGCCTATTTGGCCTTTATAATATGTAGTGAACAGTGAATGACTTGAAACATTTCATGTTTTACATAAAATAATCATAATAAATAATTATACATTGTATATGTAATTAGCAAATCCAGAATGCAGAAATTATCTAATTCATGTTGACTACCTCTTAAAATGAAAACAAATGATAGCACATAATAGAACTTACCCAAATAAAGTATAAGTCCGTAGAAATAATAACAGTCCCTTCATATTCCATCAGAGCCGGTGCCACTGGCCGTTGAGGGCAGCAAACGCCTGGCCAGCGCGGCAGTATGAGGCGTAGACTCGGTAGGGAGTGGAAGGAGCAGCGCCTCCGCTCTGGCAGCTTTGGTCCGGAGGGTCGTCTTTGACGTCTAACAGGAGGAAGGATATCTTCCTGCATCCTGCCTCAATAATCTCCCTTTGGCAAGTAGCTGGAGTCCAGCTGAAGGTTAGCCATGTGTCCATCTCTGCATTTACTTCAGTTTCCTTCCCACACTCATCTTTCCATTTCTCTCCAATCCAACAGGCCAAGGAGCCCTGATACCCAGCTGTTCACGCAACATGCCAAGCTCTCTCTGTGCCAGGCCTTAGTGCTCACTCCCCTCTCTTTCTGAACCACTCTTCCCTTGCATATGCAGGACCTGTTGCCCCACTTTTGCAGGTCTCTCTGGAAGTTTTCCTTGGCTTAAGGGCCTTCCCCATCACCCTATATAACATATCAGTATCCTGCCGTGACCCCACAGTATAGTCTCTTCCCCCTTTTATACTGTTTTATTTTTCTCTGTAGCAGAGTTTTGCGAATGTCTACAAATGGTAAAGTAGTAAATATTATTATTTACAGTTTTAAGGATTTTGGGCCATATGGTCTCTCTTACAACTACTCAACTCTGCCATTGTAGTGCATGTGCAAATAAATAAATGTGTTGCTGTGTTTTAATAAAACTTTATTTACAAAAAATGAGTGGAGACCAGATTTTGCACACAGCCATAGTGCACTGGCCCTGCTCTGGGCTTGCACTTTCTACCACTGCGGATTATTGCTGTTTTTAAATTCTCTGTCTCTGACCACCAGAATATAGGTGCTCAATAAATAGGTTGAGTGTATGAGGAATGAATAAAGGGCGTAGTTTAAATATTAAAGTATTTATGCTAGTCTGTCCTTATCTGGGTCAAGGAACTTAAGTTTACGGGATTGGAATCACCACTGAGGCCTACTAAAGTGATTATTCTAAACCTGGAGAGAGGCTAGCATCCAGAATTTACAGACTCCGTGCCTCTAAGCTATGTCCATTAGCCATTCTTTAAACATTTATTAGAAATTCCACAAACAGTCCTGTGACCCCTCCCCTGAATCAGGTATGAGGTGGGGAAAGCAGGAGCCAACTTTCCTCTGGCTGCTGTATTCCCTGGGCTCTGGGAGTGGTTCCGGGCCAGGGAGAGGCCCGAGTGGTGTTACCAGTACCAGGCGATGGTACATTGTTCACCTACACAGTGCAGTAGAGATGGAGAGAAGTGACAGGATTCAGTAGAGATGCGGGGGTTAGTCCTGATGAATTGCTGATGAGTGTCTTCATCAGCTTGGGCTGCTACAGTAGAATACCACAGACTGGGGGGCTTAAACTACAAACATTCGTTTCTCACTGTTCTGGAGGCTGGGAAGTTCAAGATCAAGGCACCAGAAGATCAGATGTCCGGTGAGGGCCCACTTCCTGGTTTGCTAATGGCTGTCTTCAGAGAAAGGAAGCAAGCTCTTTCTGTCTCTTCTTATAATAAGGGACTAATCCCATTCAGGGGGAAGGGGCTGCATCCTCATGACTTTGTCACCTCCCAAAGGTAACACCTCCAAATACCCCTGGGAATTTGGGTTTCAGCAGATGAATTTTGGAGGGATGCAAACATTCAGTCCATGGCAAATAAGGGATGGGTGTTACAGAGATGAATTAAACACTGCACATTCAGTTTTGGCTTCAACACTGGACTTGTGCGGTTACCATCTACTGAGATGGTAGACAGGTTTGAGGGGCAATGTCAAACATGTTGGACATAGTAACATGGTTACTCTTGTTAAACATACAAGTGGAGATGCTGAGTTACTCACTGGTAGATTAGCCTGGAGAGCTGGAAGAGTCTGAAGGAAAAATATAAATGTGACGATTATCCACACGTCCTTAGGAATTAAAGCCATGGGACTGAATGTGGCCCCCAGTGCAGATCAGAGCAACCGGGACCATGGCTGGGCTCCCCAGCATGGACTGGCCAAAAAGACCAGTGGAGGGGATGGCAAGAAAGGAACAGAGAACATTCAGAGGGTTGGGAGAAAAAGCCCAGGGGCAAGCCAGGCTTGGTGGCGTATGCCTATGGTCCCAGCTACACAGAAGGCTGAGCGGGGAGGGTTGCTTGAGCCCAGAAGTTCAATGCTGCAGTGAGCTGTGATCGTGCCACTGCACTCCAGCCTGGGTGACAAAGTGAGACTCCTTCTCTGAAAGAGAGAGAGAGACAGAGAGAGAGAGAGAGAGACAGACCAACAGACAGACATAGAAAGACAGCCCACATTCTCATCAGGACATCAGCAGTGATATTTGTTTGTTTCCATGTTCTAATGGCTTAGCTTGGGTAATGTTGGTTATCACCAAGCATCTTTTAAATTTGTCACACACACATGCTAACCTGTTAAAATTGTGACTGCCTAGAAAAGTTGAAAACAAAAATCAAAAATCAAACGTGTAAAATGAACCTGCTCTCTGCTCACGTGATTCAGTTTATTTGACAAACAAGGTTATGTTTTGGAGTCGCTGAACACAGAACCCCTAAACGTGTCTCTCATTTTAACAAACGAAGTAAAATTAAATTTTATTTCATGTTGGTATTTCTGGTACAAACAAATTTCTTTATTATCTGGAAAATAGATTGGTTGGAATTTCATTTCAGTTAGAACAGAGGAAAATGGCTTTTTCTTCCACAAATCTTTTTCTACTTTCAGATTCCCTCTACTCCTTGTCCCTGCTCACTTCCAGTAGAAGCATTTTTTTCTTGTCACTCCTTTGTTCTGCGTTTACGTGTAGAGCACCCATTGTGTCCCGGCCCACAACAAAAACTAGACACGCAGTGGAGAAAACTGGACATGGTCACTGCCACTCAGCGAAGCTGCCAGGCTGGAGAAGACGCAGAAATAAACACAGGATCTGGGCCTACGTAGCTGTTTTTGTCCATTCGTGTTGCTGTAAGAGAATACCTGAGGCTGGGTGATTTATTTTTTAAGAAGGTTTATTTGGCTCATGGTTACGCAGGCTGTACAGGAAGCATGGCACCAGCATCTGCCTCTGCTGAGGGCCTCAGGGAGCTTCCACTCATAGCAGAAGGTAAGAGGGGTCTATGTGTGCAGAGATCCCATGGTGAGAAAAGAAGCAAGAGAGAGGAGGAGGTTCCAGGCTCTTTAAACAGCCAGCTCTCTCCAGAACAAGTATAGCCAGAACTCGCTCACCACTGCCAGCAGGGTGCCAAGACGTTCATGAGGCATCCGTCCCACGACCCGAACGTCTGCCAGCAGGCCCCAACCTTGGGGATCAGATTTCAACATGAGATTTAGAGGGGACAAATACCCAAACGATATCAGAAGCTCCAGGGATCCAAGATGGGCCGCTGAAGGAGACAGTCTTCCTGCATGAACAGGATCTCAGTACAGTAAGTCAGAAGCCAGTCAGGTTCCACTCTCCTGAAAATAGCCATGGGATTATTTATCTGGCACTGGAATCTTTCACTTCTAATAAACGTATCATTCACCAGAGACCTGTTCAGAATTTTCTTAATAGCTTAGCTAAATTTAAAGCTGCTTGCTGACCATTTTATGTGCATTTCACATTTTTATGAAGCTTTTCATAAAAAGTAAGTAATACTTACAAGTCAAAGTAAATAAATACCTTGAAGTCCTGTGCTAACTTTCTAATGGCAATACATAGGCTGGCATTGCCTACAAAGTCGGAGTCAACTTGGGAAAACGACGAAATGCTTCCAGCTCTGGAGCAGTCACCCCACATCTCTGCTTGAGGCAGGGGAGGGCACCGTCTGCTCAGAGCCCACATTTGTGCAAACACGTCTGTCTGCATGCCAGCATCACCTTCAGAACAGGAGACTGCCGGGAGCCCGCCTCCTGCTCCTCCGGGCCTCCTTCTGTCTTGGAGATCTCTTTTACCGTCTGATGCACACTTCCAGAAGATGAATCACCAAGAGAACGTCAAGAGCCACGTTTTTCTTCAAAATAGCCACTATTGAATCTCAAAAGTCATCATGAGTACATTATGATTTTCCGTAACGAGTGTGGACCGGGACACTCAGTCAGGTGCTTGGCTCCGTGCACCATGCAGCTCTCTCAGCCTCACCTGGAGGAGGCGGGTGTCTGTCGTCTCCCTGGTGGCTGCTGACTCTGCTCTGCCGCGGGGAGCACTTTCCAGCCCAGTGCTGGAATTTCAGACCGAGTGCTGGGAGCGTGTTCAGAGTGCACAGAGCATCCAGTGGAGAAAGCCTGGGGAGAACTGAATACCTGGGGAAAGAGGCCAACAGGAAAAGCCACCGTTTGTACTGGTGACTTTCTCCTCCTCCTCTCTACTTCTCATGGAAGGGCCTCCACCAAGGTCGGAACCAGCGGTCTCCATTTCCCGTGGTTGATCTTGATGCTAACGGGAACTTCTCCAAACAGGAGATGAATCACAGTAATCACAATACTCCCCCAAGTCAGGCCCCTGGCGTGCGACTTTCTTCTCAACAGCATGAGAGGAAAAGTGCATTTTCTGGTTAAAAAGTAAAGTTGGACAAAGGAGAGATGGGTGGATCGTGGAAATGAAAAGTCTCATTGAAAACACTTGATCATATGATTACGTTGGATTATATGATTACGTTGGATTGTATGATTACATTGGGTTCATTTCCGGTAGATGATACACTACTTGAAATGAGAAACCAAAACACAGGTCATCTTACTGCAGATTGATATTGATCATCTGTCTCCTACAGCCAAACACGACCTCAGAATCCTTCCCTATGCTGTTCTTCAGGTGCCCACATGTACCAGAATAATGTGTTTATGAAATGGCACCAAAAAGAGTGATTCCCACAGAGGTCCATGTCCCATGTGGTCCATGATCCTCCTGGGGCTGGCCGGACAGTGGCAGTCTTTTGCCCCAGGACTTTGCGGCCTCTGGACCCTCTGCTGGCTGTGCTGTTTCCACGTGGTCTTGCTCAAGACAGTGTACACAGCACACAACACGGTTCTAGCCATCATAGCTGCAGGCACATTGTATTTTTTTCCCTCTGAGATTGCAACTGGAATTTGGGATCTCCCAACTCTATTTCCAGACAGATCACTGGGTTATTAGTCCAGATGATAAATCTCATCATTTAGGGGTAGATGACACCAGTATAACCCACAGGGCATAACATGTGTGATGTGGCACCAGAGACCTTATTGCATTCCCATGCCTCTACATCCCCCACTGCATGTGGTGGCACAGCATGTGTCAGACCTCTGTCGTGTATGAATTGTGCCTGTCTGTGGCCTGTGTGCACATCCCTGAATGGTGCACTTTGTGACTGAAGTTTCTCCCTCCGCCTGCCCCACTTCTCTCCAGATCCCCACCCGTCCTGGGCATCTGCACACACAGTGCTTCAAGGTGCTGATCTTCCCAGGCACCGGCCCTGCCACCCTTTCCTCCATCCCCAGCAATCTCAAAAATTCCTCTGGGCTTTCCCTGACAGGGCAATGCACTGTCTCAACTGACAGAATAACCATGAAAGATCTTTCCGCATTGTACACGGGAACAAACCAACTGCGGAGGATATTCCTGAGCCACTGTGATCCTTTACGCTAAAAAGCTCTACCTGCCTAGACAACATTTTTGTGACCCCTGCGATTCATGTGTATATATTTCAGGTCTTCATCAGTGAAACGTTTTTCTCCACCAAGCTAGGCGTATTGGTGAACCATTCTCGCCTTCTGGCTCCCAGATTCCTTTTCAGTAGTACTCATCACTAGCTTTTTCATGGGCATTGGAATGTACCCAGTGCCATCCAGAATATCAGAGTCCATCTGTTGGTGGCACTTCTCTTGGCTAAACATTCATAGGCCTGTGTGAATCTGCATTACTATAACAGCTAATATTGAGGCAGGGCCTTTCCTGGGCCACGCATGATCAACCGTACTAAATATTCATTGTCACCTAATCCTTGTATCACACTGATGAGGTCTGCATTTGTAATATTCCTTCCCTATTTTACAGTTAAAGAAGCTGAGATGAGAGATTCATTATTTTGTCCAAGGCAAGGATGGAATTAGAGTTACTCCTTAAAGGCAATATAAATGGAACATAGTTAAGACTAGATCATAATTATTCGATTAATTATTCCATTACTGAAAGCTGTTCTACAATGGAAGTTAAGTGCTAATGTAAATAGTATACCCATGGGGTAAACCATAGATTTTAGCACTGAGGGCACGAGATTAGAGATAATCCTGTCTTGGTGTAAAGGACCTCAACTTTTAAGTTGCTACTCATCACAGAGAGGGATCTCCACAGTCTTTTTCAGTTCAGAACATGCCGTCCCACCCCACGCTCCATCTCAGAGGCCCAAGTGAGAAAAAAAGATCAGGGGGTTGTTGTTTATTTTTAAAATTACGATATGAAGGTATAGCAAAAAAATGGGGCAGATACTTCTAATTTGTCTTGAGCATTTATTTCAAGCATCCACTTTGCATGACTTCTGAAATATTGCTGCAATTTTCTTTTTCAAAGGAATGGAATACTTTAGAACATTTGTGCATTGTCAATTTCCTGTACCCACTGTAGGCTTAAATCTCTTGTGGAGAATGTATTGTGTCATCCTAAATTTATCATGTGAAGTTATTGATCCTGGTAAACCATATGGCAGGTATTTTATTGCTTGGCTCTAGAATTAGCCAGCAAAGCACGGAACAGTTTTGGAGATGGTTTCGTTTCTTCATGTTTGGCATGAAGAGCGGCCCTGGAAAGATCCCTAACTGTCTGTGTCCCTGAATCTCCCGCTGCAGAGCAATCAGGTATTCCCAACACACAGTCCCAGGAGGAGCATGGCAATCAGTCATGTCTCTTCTCCTCTCCTGGCATCACAGAGCAATTTCCTGCAGACCCATCTTCATTTGCTCTGATGAGAACCAAAACCTGATCTGGAAAATCTTGAGGTCTTCCAATCTACCCTGAGAGCTTGTTCAAACCGGGGGGATTGGGGGAGGCAGGGCAGGCCAGCCAGAGCCACCCCTGAGACCCTTCCCCTGTGCTTTCTTCTCTGCGCCTATGGCCTCCGTGGGGGAAGCGGGCATGCCCACATGGTCTACAGAGTGGTTCCCATAACACTCACAGATTTAATGTTATGCTTTTTTTAAAGCTTCTGGTCAGGCTTGGCAACGACTGGATTAAACACATTTCAACAAGGTTTGCTACTTCAGGATTACTCGCACCAGCTGTGAATGTCAGAGAGCATAATGTGCAGATTTCCCAACTTGTGTCACCACAGACCCCTTTACTTAAAAGCAGTGGTGGGGCTTACACTAGGCGACACCTTGAACCCAAAGCTGAGACCTACTCAAGCACGGCCAGGCTCAAAGGAGCCCAGTCTCCAGTGATCCTTCCTGCCCTAGACCTGCTGGGAGCTGAGGGTTTGGGAGATCTGAGTTCCTGGGGCTGCTGGGAGCTTGGGGGCAAGTCCACACCCAGCGTTGGCAGAGGGCACAGGTGATGCACCAGGCCGGACTCTTGGTCTCAGCCTCCTACTCCCTAGCCAGGCCCCATAGCCAGGATTCAGCCAGGTCAGCTCCCCTTCATCTGAAAGTGGCTTATACACATCACTTTCCCCGGACAGCTCCACAAGAGGGATCCTTGCCATACCCACAGCCTCAGTGGGCAATGCCTGGGCAGTACTGAGGAGAAGCTGGCTGAGAGACGGACCGAAGGAGTGACAGAATACACTCCCGTGCACATGTCCACCTTATAGCACCTGCAGATGTGTGCTCCACGGCTCTGGGGAGAGGCGCCCCGCACACACGCATCCTAGTCCAGGCTTCTCTTCAAGCCCCTGGACACACCCAGGCACCCTGGCGGCTGGAGCCCACACGTAGTCCCCTTATGCAAAGCGCACTTTGGAAACCAGTCAAGTGATCTCTTCCACATACTCTGCCTTGGCTTCTAGTTTCCTTCCTCCCACAAGGAACTTCAAAGTTATTTTTTCAGCTTTTTCTGCAATCTGACCCCTTTATACAGAGAAGTTGAAATGGTGAGGGTGTCAATTCTAATAACATTTTTCTATTTCAGAGGAATAGAGAAAAATAGTCCATACATACAATCATTTTCTTCCAAGGGGTAGAACTCCAATAGATCAGTGCATCAGCTCAGCAAGGCAGACCAGCTGCCCAATGCCAGAGCCTTCCAACGAGGCTGCCCTGTGTGCTGCAGAGGGGACGCAGCCCTTTATGGCACCAGAGTTTGGCCCTCCCCAGATAAAGTCGGTTATGGGCTGCAATGCAGTCTGTCTCGCAAATCCCTGTGTTGAAGCCCTAACCCCCAGTACCTCAGAATGTGACTGTGTTTGGAGGTAGAGTCTTTCAAGAGGAAATAAAGTTAAAATGAGGTGATAAGCCATGGGCCCTAATCCAATAAAACTGGTGTCCTTCTAAGAAGAGATTAGGACAGAGATATACCCAAAGGGAAGACCCTGTGAGGACCTAAGAGGAAGACAGCCGTCTTCAAGCCAAGGAGAGAGGCCTCAGAAAGAACCAGCATTAAATTAATAGGCCAATTTGCAAAGAATTGAGAACTCAAAAGCAGTGAGTCTTTCCACATACTATGTTGGTTTATCTCTTTATTTAGTTAGGTCTTCTTTAATTTTTCTAAACAGCATTCAGTGTACAGGTCTTGCACCATATATTTTGTTAAAATTATCCATAAAATGTTCATGCGTATTACAACTATAAGTGGTATTGCACTTTAAATTTCATTTTAAATCATGTATTGCTAATATTCTGTTTACTGACCTTGTACCTGTGACATTGCTAAGCTGTCACGTAAATTTAAGTAGCCTTTTATAGATAAATATGATCTACATACAGGATTATGTTTTGCTTCTTCTTTTCCAAAATGCCTGCATCTTATTTCTTCTCCTTGTCTGACTGAACTTTCTAGAATGTCCAGCGTATAACACTGAATAAGAGTGGCAGGAGAAGATAGCCCTTCTCTTATTCATGATCTTAGAGGGAACGTTGGGAGCCTTTCATCATTAAATGTGATATTAGTTGGAGAGTTTTGTTAGGTACGCTTTATCAAGTTGAAGAAATGTCTTCTATTTAAAATTTCCCTGGAGGTTTTATAATGAACCGGTGTCAAACTTCGGGAAATGCTTTTACCTCATTGAGATGATCATACTGTTTTCTCTTTTACTCTGTTAATAAGGTAAAACATATCTATTAATCTACAAATGTTATGATAATTTCTTGGGGTAATCACCAAGTGATTATATGTTATCCTTTATCACTATCATTTATTGCTAGATTCGGATAGTTACTATTTTGTTGAAGTGTTCATGTCAAGTTTCCTTTCTTGAAATATCATTATCTGGTTCTAGTGTCATGGCAATGCTATCCTCAAAAAATTTGTTGGAAACAATTGACTTTTCATGTTAACCTTCCGAGTCAAAGAATTTATTGTTATTTTTCTGAATTATTAGGAAGTGAGATCAACTTCATCAATCATGTTCAAATCTTCTGACTACGTAGTGATTTTTTTGTCTGTTTATTCAAAAAGTATGTAAGAATCTTCCAAAATGATTGAGGATTTCTCTATTTCTACATGTGATTTTGTCTGTTGAGGTTTATGCAAATTTAGAATTATCATTAACTCCCCCAAATTAAAATATTTAAGCACTATTAAATATTATTCATTTTCTCTTAAAGTCTATATATTATAATATGCTAATATGGGTACACATGCTTTATTTTGGTTAATGATGTCATGATATATTTTTTACCTTCACTGGACTTCCAAGTTTCTGTATCTTTATGTTTTAAATATGTTTTCTGAAAATAGTATATAGTTGATTTTCAGGATTTCTCAAAGTTCAGTCTGATAATCTTTGTCTTTTAATTATACTATTAGTCCTTCTTCATATGTCTAATATGTTTGGACTTAAATCTGCCAGCTTACTATCAATTGCTCCACTTTGCTTTTTCTCCTCCTTTATTCTCTTCCTATTTTCTTTTGAATAGATTATATTTCATCAGTCTACTTTCACTCTCTATTGGGAGTTATACAGTGTCTTTTATACTTTCGAAGTTTGCTCATTCATCAACTGAGGCACATTTCCAAAGCCAACTTTTATCCTATATGAGTAATATTGTTAAGAACATTCTTTTTTTTTTTTTTTTTTTTGAGACAGAGTTGCCCGGGCTGCAGTGCAATGGTGCAATCTCGGCTCACTGCAACCTCTGTCTCCCGGGTTCAAGCAATTCTCCTGCCTCAGCCTCCCAAGTAGCTTGGGATTACAGGCGCCTGCCACCATGCCCAGCTAATTTTTTGTATTTTTAGTAGAAATGAGGTTTTGCCATGTTGGCCAGGCTGGTCTCGAACTCCTGACCTCAGGTGATCCATCTGCCTTGGCCTCCCAAAGTGCTGGGATTACAGGTGTGAGCCACTGTGCCCGGCCACATTCAAGATTTTATGTAGACATGTTTTTATTTCACCTTGGCTAGAAGTGAAACTACTGGGTCATACAGTGTCTCCTTGGTTAATCTCTTGAGGAACTGCCAGACTGTCTTCCAAAGTAGCTATACGATTTTACTTCCCCACCAGCAATTTATCCACCTCCTCATGAGCACTTCTCAGTTTTGATTTTTATTAGAGCCATCCTGGTAAGTGTGAAGTGGCATCACTTTGTGGTTTTGATTTAAATTCCCTATGTAGTCATTGATGTTGAGCATCTTTTTATGTGTTTATTGGCCACCTGTATACCTTCTTTGGAAAAATTATCTATTCCCATCTGTTGACCATTTTAAAATTGTACTATTTGTCTTTTATTACTAAATTGTAGTGGTTAAAAGTATGTCCTGTATAGCAGTCCCTTATCAGATTATGTGGTTTGCAAACATTTGCTCCCATTCTAAGCATCATTTTTTCTCTTTCTTAATGATATTTTTTGAGGTGCAAAAGTTTTAAATTTAATGAAGTGTATTTTTATATTTATATCTTTGGTGTCATATCTAAGAGGCTTTTTTAAACCTGAGACTTATTGCTATGTTTTCTTCAGAAAGTTTTGCAGTACCAGTTATGTCCTATTTTGAGTTAATATTTGCATATGGTGAGATGAAGTAGCCCAATTTCATTCTTTGTAGCATGTGGATACCCAATTATGCCAGCACCATTTGTTGAAAAGGCTTTTTTTTTTTTTTCCTACTGAATAGTCTTGGGACCCTTTTTAGGAACTAATTGACTATAAATATGAGGATTTCTATGTGAACTCTCAATTCTATTTTGTTGATCTATATTTCTATCCTGATTTCAGTACCACTTTCTTAATTACGCTAACTTTGCCACTAGGTTTGGAAATAAGAGAATTGTGAATTCTTCAACTTCATTCTTCTTTTTCAAGATTGTTTTAGCTATTCTGGGTCTCTTGCATTTTCATATGAATTTTAGAATAATCTTGTCCATTTCTACACAAGAGTCAGCTAAGCTTTTCATAGAAATTGCATTGCATCTATAGACTACTTTGAGTAGTATTGCCAGCTTAACAGTATTAAATCTTCTGATCAATGAACAGAGTATACCTTTTCATTTATTTAGGTCCATAATTTCTTTAAAAATATTCTGTAGTTTCCAGAGTATAAAATTTTTACTTATTTTATTTAATTTATCTTATGTATTTTATTCTTTTTGAGGTTATTGTAACTGGAATTGTTTTCTTAATTTTATTTTTGGAATGGTATTGTCATTTATATAAATATAATTTGGGGATTCTTGTTGATCTCATTGGACAGATGTGCTCAGGTACGACAAGGATGGATGACTCTTTCAGAGACAGAAAGACTTTCTGAATCCAGGGGAATCAGTGGCCCTCCATTGAGGCTCAGTTTAAAAAGGCACAGAGGAAGCTAGAAATATGGCATTCTGTGAGAATACACACCCCCCACACACATTCACACACATATACTCATGCCCCCACTGACTCACACACATTGTGCCTTACTCCCCCACACAGCGTTAGCTTTCCCCCCCCTCTCTGATGCTCCTCCCATGCACCAGGGGCAGCACTAGGCATTGAGGGGCCAGGGATGAACCCCACACAAAGCCTACGTGGGAAGACGCACCTGCAAAACAGTAACATCTGGGAGACAAGGGCAGCAATCCCCGTGTGCACACAACGTTCCAGCAGCACAGAGGACGCAGCAGCGGATTCTATGTGGAGGAGTGAGGAAGGCTTGGGAAGAAGGTTCCCATTCCAACCAGAGACGTAATTATAGGCAAAATCAGAGTCCAAAGAGACGGGCATGTCCCAGAAGCGTCCGACGAACCTGCGGCACCCCAGGGAAAGGAGTCAAGCATGGCTGAGACTGGGCATATAGGCAGACATACTCACAGGCCTGGTGGCCTCACTTAGCGGGGGGAACTTTATGCTATGGGAAATGGGGAGTCACTGCGGGTTTTACTCAGAAAAATTGTATAATCAGGATTTTTTAAGGGGAATAAACCTGAAGTGTCCAAGTGGGGAGACGCCATAATTATAGTGAGAAATTAGAAGACTGCTGTTGTCCAGAGTAGAGTTGGGGGGGTCTGAACTAGGCCAGAGACGACAGGGCTGAGCAGATGGGGACAGATTCGACACAGACCTACACATGCTGATGATGAGATAAAATGACTGGATAAAGAAAATATGGCACATATACACCATGGAATACTATGCAGCCATAAAAAAGGATGAGTTCGTGTCCTCTGCAGGGACATGGATGAAGCCATCATTCTCAGCAAACTAACACAAAAACAGAAAACAAAACACTACATGTTCTCACTCATAATTGGGAGTTGAACAGTGAGAACACATGGACACAGGGAGGGGAACATCACACACCAGGGCCTGTCGGGGGGGTGAGAGGCTGGGGGAGAGGTAGCATTAGGAGAAATACCTAATGTAGATGGCAGGTTGATGGGTGCAGCAAACCACCATGGCACGTGTATACCTATGTAACAAACCTGCATGTTCTGCACATGTGTCCCAGAACTTAAAGTATAATAAAGTAAATAAATAAATAAACATTAAAAAAAAAAAACAAAGCTAGGTCTCTGGTAACAGAGAAAGAGAGGGGAACTTACATTTGTTATTAAGGTGCCATGTATTTAATAAAACACCAAACATGTTTAAAAAACAAAAGGACAAATGGGCGACAACTGATATTTTTTACTGCATGTCTGAGAAGATTGTAATGTGTTTACCCAAGGGATAGTGAAAGAAAGACGATTGTATTATAAAAGAGAACAAACTTGGTTTTAGACACACTGAAATAATTGTCCATCCCCTTTCCCAATGGACATGGACGGCACAAATGAGATCTGGAATTCACGTGACTGGGGCTGGATCTGCAAGGCACCATTTCCCAGGAAGTAGAAGACATGGCATGGAAGAACACAAGGAAGAATCATGTGTAAATGTAACTCATTTCACGTGAATACCACTCATGACAGAATTATTCACATAATTATGCCTGAAAACAAGAGTATGAGCATACTTACATGGCACTGGGATGTGATGATACTATATTCTATGTTTTAAAGAACCTTGATTCAAATCAGTTTGGCAAGTTTTGATGAATGCACACTATATAATCCCTGCCAGGGAAAGTATTACAAAGAAAAGGTAGGGATTTCTGGTATGCCCTATGTCATAGATTCCACAAGGAAGATATTCAGAAAATGTATGTTTGTTGGTTGAAAGGCATCAAAGAACCTACAAAACTACACAAAAAGCAGAAAATACATAACTACAGAAAGTATTTCCCATGGGAGTGCCGTGCCTGTACATGTGTGCATGTGCGCGCGCGCGCGCACACACACACACACACACACACAAAATAAGTTGCAAAGTTATTTAAAAAAAAAAACAGGTAAAAATTATTTTAAAGTAGCCACATTATTGTACGGTCTAGGTCAGGGATTTCCCAAATTGTGTCTTTCACAGTTTTTTTAGACAGACTCAGGAAACA
This sequence comes from Papio anubis, assembly GCF_008728515.1. Lineage (NCBI taxonomy): Eukaryota > Metazoa > Chordata > Mammalia > Primates > Cercopithecidae > Papio > Papio anubis. Next base: position 158,094,369 of record NC_044982.1, on the reverse strand, counting down.
GCTGGATAATAAATTTAGTACATTTCTTTACTATCAGTCTTTTAAGAGCCTCCAGTGTAATAGTGTGTTGGGATCTCCAAGAGGGGAGTAGAGTGGGTGCCCTGTCCAAAATGTGTTTGTGACAGATACCTGGTCTGACTTCCTTTCTTTTCATGCTAATTCCTCATCCTTGCCCTGCTTTTCTTCTGAAATAGGTGCCTCCCTGCACCAGTAAGTGAAGGAAAGGAGTGTTCTGGGAGCTGTAGCCTTTCCAACAGAGCTCTGCCTGTGCATACCCGCACTGGAATGTTACAGCTCCCCACACTTCCTCATGCTCCAGCCAAGCCCCCTCCTCCCACATCCAGGCACCTCTCTAGCATGACCTCTCTCGGGAAGGCTAGTGAAGCCTGGAGAATTCAGTCAGCAAGAGCCCAGCTCTGCAGAAGATTTCCTTATCATCTGACCCTATTTTGGACAAGCCATTCTATAACGGTTGTAAAAACGAAATCTAATCTTTAATAAAAATCTCCATTTTGAAGTTAAGATGATAAATGCCATGAAAATAGGAAGATGTAAAAAATGTTTACATTTTGTGATGGTAGTTAAGTCAGAAAAGAGTTTCATTATTTTGAGATTCCTCCATGTTGCCCAAGGTGAGTCAGACAATCTGGTTAAAATAGTGAAAAACAAAATGAGAAATATTTAATTGCTATGTTGGCTCCAACTCCAAAAGAATGAGTCTGTTTATGTGAGTAGTACAGAAAAAGTTATCCACATGTACTAGGGTGTTGGCATGGTTAATGACGATGAAGGCTGACTCTAAGAATATTAAAACACCTACATAGTCAATCGTACAGCGGTCATCAATTCAATTTGTGTAAAGTTCAATTAGAAATAATTTTGTGTTCTCAAATGCTTGCCACAGTCTCTCAGTAGAAAATGAGGTGCAGTTCTTAAGGTATATGGAAGTGCTGGTAAGTTTATGTACTTTTTCTATAAGTGTACATATGTCAGTCTTTTAAAATATTCAAAGTATATGAAACATGATTTTGTAAACTCACCCTGCTATCAGTCATTTTGCACTGGAGAAAGCCTGGACTCATGTTCAGTTTATAAATGGAGATTCCAGAGAAACTGCCCGCTCCCCAAGAGCAGAGTTGTTTCCAGCAGACACACACTTGTGGGGTAGAGTTTCATAGGCCTGACACCCCCCACACACCAGAAAAACCCATGTCTTTTGCAACTTCCTCTCCTGCTGTCATTCTTTTCATGTTTAATCTACCACATATGTTGCTTCAAAATATGAAAATATAAAGAAAAACTGACAGGCCAACATCCCCGATGAACACAGATGAAAAAATCCTCAACAAAAGACTAGCCAAATGAATTTCACAGCACCTTAAAGAGATTGCACACCATGAGTAAGTGGGACTTATCCCAGGGCTGCAAGCATGGTTCAGTACATGCAAATCAATCCACGTGATACATCACATTAACAGAACAAAGGACAAAAACCTTGTGATCATCTCAACAGATACAGAAAAAGCATTTGCCAAAAATTCAACATATTTTCATGAAAGACTCAAAAATTAGGTATAGAAAAATGTACCTCAAAATACTAAAGACCATATATCACTAGCCCACAGTTATTACATTCAATGGTGAAAGGCTGTTCTTGTAATATCAGGAATAAGACAAGGATGTCCACTCTTGCCACTTCAGTTCAACATAGGAAGTCCTAGCCAGAGCAATAAGGCACGAAAAAAAAGGAGGGAGGGTCATGCAAATCTTATGAAAAAAAGAACTAAAAATGTCTCAGGTAGCAAATGACATGATCTTATAGATAGAAAACCCTACTCTCCAAAAGTGTTAGAACTAATAAACAAATTCAGTACAGTCGTGAGACAGAAAATCAACATGCAAAAATCAGTTGCCTTTTTATACATTAACAATGGACTATCTGAAAAGATATTAAGAAAACAATTTTGTTTAAAATAGCATCAAAAATATTAGGAATAAATTTAACCAAACTGAAAACTGTAAAATATTCATGAAAGAATTAAAGAAGACACAAATAAATGAAAAAAATACCCCATGTTCATGGATTGGAAGCATTAATATTGTCAAAACGTTCATACTCCCCGAAGTGATCACCCAAAGTGATTCAGTGTAATCCCAACCAAAATTTTAATGACATGTTTCTCAGAAATAGAAAAAAAAATCCTAAAACTTATGTGGAACCACAAAAGATCCCAAATATCCAGAACAATTCTGGTAAAGGAAAACAAAGTTGGAGGCATCACACTTCTTGATTTCAAGTTATATGATGAAGTTACAGTTCAAAAAACAGCATACTACTGACACAAAAACAGAAACATAAACCAATGGTACAGAATAGAGAACCCAGAAATAAATTTATGCATTTGTGTTCAATTAATTTTTTACAAAGATGACAAGAACATGAAATGGGGAAAGGACAGTCTCTTCAATAAATGATGTTGGGAAAACTGTATAGACATACGCAAAAGAATGAAATTGGACGCTTATCTCACACCATATGCAAAAATTAACTCAAAATGGATTAAAATCCTAAAGGTAAGAACTGAAACTATAAATTTCTGGAAGAAAACATATGAGGAAAGCTCCATGACATTAATCTGTGTGATAATTTTTTAGATATGAACCCAAAAGCACAGGCAACAAAAGCAACTATAAACAACTGGGATTATATCAAACTAAAAACCTGCACAGCAAAGGAAACAATCAACAGAGTCAAAGACAATCTATGGATTGGGGGAAAATATCTGCAAACTACACACCCCATAAGAAGTTGATATCCAAAACATGAAAGGAACTCAACAACAAAAACAATTAAAAATGGGCCAAGGGGCACATGGCTGCAACTTGACTGATGGAGAAAATGTAAGTGTATTTGGTGGAGAGAGATTGAGAGATAAAGGGATAATACAAATGTAGTAAAATGTTGTAATAATATTTGGTGATCTGCTTGTTATCTGAGAGATCTTTGTACTATTCTTATAACTTTTCTTAGAGCCTAAAATAATGTCAAATTGAAAGAAAATTTTTAAGTTGAACAAAAGAGCGCAGGACCTAAACATTTCTCAAAAGCAGACATCCAAATGACCAACAGGCATATGAAAAACAGTCAACATCACTAATTGTCAAGGAAATGCAAATCTAAACCTCAATGAGATATCACCTCACATTAAAAATCAATGGATTTTCTAATAACGTTGTTTCTCACACCTGTTAGAATGACTGTTATCCAAAAGGCAAAAGATAACAAGTGTTGGTGAGGATGTGAAGAAAAGGGAACCACTGCATGCTGTTGGTGGGATTGTAAATTGACACAGCCATGATGGAAAACAGTATGGTGGCTCCTCAAAATACTAAAAATAGAACTGTCATATGATCTGGCAATCCCAATATAGAGTTGACGCTTGAACAACATGGGGATTGTGGGGGCCAATACCCTCACAGTGGAGAATCCACGTATAGCTCTTGACTCCCCAGAAACTTAACTACTAACAGCCTACTGTTGACTGAGAGCCCTACCTATAATAAAAACAGTCAATTAACACATTTCATTTGTTATATGCATTATATACTGTATTCTTACCATAAAATAAGCTAGAGAAAATAAAATGTTGTTAAGAAAATCAGAAAGTGGAAGTAAGTAGATCATCATAGAGGTCTTCATCCTCATTGTCTTCCCATTGAGTAGGCTGAGGGGGAGGAGGAAGAGGAAGGGTTGGTCTGGCTGTCTCAGGGATAACTGAGACAGACTAAAATCCACGTGTAAGTGCACTTGTGCAGTTCCAACCCATGTTGTGCAAGAGTCCACTTTATATCCAAGGCAGTGCAATCAGTATGCTGAAAAGATACCTGCAATTCCATGTTGATTGCAGCATTATTCACAATAAGCAAGGTCACCCTAAGCGTTCATACACATATGAATGGATGAAGAAATGTCTGTGCACACACAGACACAGGAATACTATTCAGTCTTAAAAAGGAAGGAAATCCAGCACAAGGTCAATTTGGGGCAGTACCTTTGTTTATGTGACTCCAGGGTGTGCCTGTCTTTAAGATATGCTTTTTTGGTGTGCCTTTAATATTTTCACAAGAATTATACACCATTTCCTTGAACACTTGAGAAAAATGAAGCATGTGGTCCAACATGGACCTGAATGGATTCCGTAGTCTGTCCCTCTGCCGGCACAGAAATGGGAGAAAAGCCACCCAGCATCATAAGCCCAGGCCTTACCTAAGCATTTACAAGGCTGTCCTGGGAGATTTGATAGTAGAGGTCTACATGCAGGAAAGTTGAGTAATGGATTTTTAATAACGTTGCTTCTAAACGAAGAAACATGGTAGAAAGGTCACTGACCACCCTGGTGACAAGGGTGTGAGTCTCTCTCCAGCAGAGTGAATAATACGGTCCCAGAGCCCACGGCACCTCATGACTCAGTCATGCATCACCACCCTGACGCCCAGCTGCTGCTGATGTAATGCCATGTCTTTCGTGCTGGGAGGATTCAGAAAGGTGAAACCCACACATCACATTTTGTTGTTTAGTTACCTGGAACAAACAGGCCACAGAAACAAAGCAGCTGCGGTATTATGATGGGTATTCCATTCACTCATTTCAGTCCTTAGCAAGTCATCCCTGTCCACATTTGGAAAAGCGCTCATTTCTGCCTCTTGCAAAGAAGCTTTAGTGTCAACACATACGTATATTGACAAAGTGGAAAATTGCGAGCAGTTACCCCCGCAGGAAGCAATAATGAGTTCATTCAGTTCTGTACCAAATCTCGTATGAACCACAATGCCTGGAATGTTACACGGTCATTATTCATCTCTTTTTCTCTCCCTTCGGGCAGTTGGCTCTATGTGCGTTCTCTTTGACTTCAATAAACATAGGCATCATTCCTATTTACTGTGGCATCTTAAGGTAGCTCAGTAAACATTTTCCATTATCATTTTAATAATGTTCTTCCTGAGGCCTGAAACTGTCTAAAAAGAATATTCTTTTCATTGAAGTAATTTTCCCTTAACAGAATCTTGACTTTGTGGGTCTTAGAAGGTGATACACTGCTGACATTCCTGCCTATCACCGTCCTGTGGGCTAGCAGCATGGGGGGCTGATAAACAGCCCCAAGACTAAGTCAGCTCTGGCTGCTGCCAAACCTTACACCTTCCTCCCTTTAATCTACTGGTGTGAATGTGTGCTGTGCACCTGCACATTTGCGTATATGTGCATGGTGTGTGTATGCTGTGGGTGGTCTGTGAGTTTGCGTGGGGTGTGTGTGCTGCGTGCATTTGTGTATATGTGCATGGTGTGTGTATGCTGTGTGTGATTTGTGAGTTCGTGTGGTGTGTATGTGTGCTGTGTGTGTGCATTTGTGTATAGGTGCATGGTGTGTGTATGCTGTGTGTGGTTTGTGAGTTCGTGTGGTGTGTATGTGTGCTGTCTGTGTGCATTTGTGTATACGTGCATGATATGTGTATGCCGTGGGTGGCTTGTGTGTGTGATGTGTGTGTGGTGTGTGTAAACACTTTCTGAAGGTGCTTTGCCTCCAATTCTGGGACCCCTGGGGCTCCGGTCACTGTCCCATTTTGCCCGTGTCCAGACTGTAGGATAAGCCTGGTCACTGGACACGGATTGGAGAAGCCTGTGGTTGAGAGTCCACAGCCATCTTACCCCAGTGTGTTCTGACATCTGGGGCCCACCCTTCGCTTTCTGTGATTGAGACCTGCCCTGAACTGGGTGACCATGGTCCTGCACTGTTTCTGGTCCTGCAGGTGGCTGTTTTCTGACTCACTATGACCAGGTGCCAGTACTGCTGTTGGGCCTCCCAGTGGTCACCTCCCTGCCTGCTTGGGCCTGGGCTGTCACGTCTACTGCCCTGGACAGGTAGAAACCCAGGCCTCAAGTCTTACCCCTTCCCATGACAGCTGCCATCCTCTGTAGGTCTCAAGAACTGTAGGATAATAGTTGGTCATGACACCCACAGATGAGAGAATGTCTGAAAACATTGGGTCAACTGCTAATTCCCAAGAGTCGTTGAGTGACCAGCATAGTGTGCAGGACGTGAAGTGTGAGTCCCCTGGCATCCTTAGGGGCCCCGTGAGAACCTTCACACCCCAAGTAAAGGCACTGGACCCCCCGGAAGGACTCACAGAGGGACTGTGATGCATGTAGTTCATCTCCTGCTGCACATTATACAGGAAGAGCCAAGAGTCCACCGGTGGGTCAAGAATGCAGAGGTGAAGCATTCCCTCCCCTCCCACGGACAAAGGAAGGAGGGTATCTTCCCAAGGAACGGCCAATCTGGAAACAGTGACAGGGCTGCCCTGGAGTTTGGGGACTGCCGGGCTCATAGCAGGGGAGATAGGCTGGCTGTACTGGGCGATGGGACCCACCATCTCCTGGGTCTGAGATACTTGTGGGCCTAGAAGAGAGCCTACTCCTTAATCCTTGATCAGGGCCCCTCCCTAAGAGGCTTGCTGCCTGTGCCAGGAGGAACCCAAAGTCCTCAGATGGGCTGCCACCTGCAGCAGCAGGAAGAAGGGCCCTCCACACCACAGGCACCTGCAGTGCTGCCTAGAGGTCAAGGAGCCAGCCCCAAGGCACAGGCACAGTGGCCGTCCTACCAGTCCCAGAGGAGCTACCCACTTTCCCGAGCCCCGCCCACCATGCCGACCTCAGAAGGACCTGAAACAGCAAGGGCATGGAGGTGGAAGGAGCTGGAGGAGGGGAGCCGCAGGCCTCTCCTTCTCCAGCAGCTTGACACCAACGCAGTGGGTGTGAGTGGAGGGTGGGGAGTTGTAGCGTTCATTAGAGACCACAGTGGTGGCATGCAGCTGGGCTGGGAGTGACTGCAAAGCTGCAAGAACTGCGCACGCTCCTACAGATGTACAGTGCAGGGCCGGTGGGGTGATGGAGAGAAAGGAGGCATTTCCTTTCTACTTGCATTTCACAGGAAGGCGGCTTGGAAGATACTTGGACTAAGTCCCTGCTAGCATTTGACGTTTTGTCTCTTGCCTTTGTAGAAATATCACCTTCAGACCTACATCCATCCAAAGGCTACCTGTTCCATTTTCCCTACATCCCTCTCTTATCTTTGTTCACTGACCATCTTCTTGGGCACCTTTCTTTCTTGAGATAAACAATCTTTTAACACAGCAATGGGTCTGGGCTTTCAATGAAGAGATTCACACTAGGCAGAGGAGGACCTGTGATTAGATACAGACACATTCCCTGCCCCATATCTAAAGTGGCTTGGCCAGGATTAATCCACTGGACCAGCCCTGCCCTCTCCAGGACAAGCTGCCTCCTTGGAGTCTGCAGCCTCACGTCCGCCCAGACGCCTGGTCCAGTCTTCCTGACTCTGACCTGGCAGTTGTTGTCGCTGTGTTTTCTGGTCAGTGGCCTAAGAAGTACCATTGCTTTCTCTGCCTGTGCTTCACAAGGGGCTCTAAAGGACAGAGTGTATTTATCAAAGGATCTGTGCAGTGACTCCCACTCAGGGAGATCTTCAGCTTTCCATTGGAGGGTTCTCCTGATTCCACATCTTCAAACAAAGCTTCCAGGTCAGGGCTTTGGGGTCTCTCGTGGGACCTTATTGATGTAGCTGAAAGACATGACCATCTGCTTTTGTCATGAACTCCTGGGACAGTGCAGGAACTATGCTCAGGCCCTCCCACCCCGGGTTCTCTCCTCTCCTCTGAGTCCCCACCTGTCTCAGTCCCCCTCCCTGTATTGGTCAGCTGTGTGGCACACACCGGACACTGGGGCACACACAGCGCGCACATCCAGGCCGCATCTTTACCGAAAGCACCTGCAGATCATGACAAGTGTGGCCACCAAAAGGCGGCTTATAGGAGAAGTGTCTCTCCTGTTCTTCAAAGCTGCTGACATGTACGATGACATCGCTCCATCCTCGTGAATTGTATTGGCCTTGATGCTGTTTATCTTCATTACACTTCAGGGGAAGGAAATGCAAGGCCATTTAATAATAGTACTTTTTGACTGGTGACGTGCATGTGTCTAGCCAATTCTCACCCTGATTGAAACAGTCGAAATGGCCTAATTTAATACAGCCTTGGTTACTGGGAATGTAATCATCTTTCCCTGAAATTGCATCCCTGTTCACAAGCTCGTCAAGTCTGGAGAGGTATCCACAGCTGCCTCGCAATTTGAGGAGATGCAAGCTCCATCTCATTATCCGGCTGAGAGGCAATCAATGCCTGGTGGCACCTTCGAATCAGAGATTGGGTGGCAATAACGTGTCCCTCTTAGGAAAGGCTCTGTGAGCTGAGCAGGGCTCACTTTCTCCATATGCCTCTGACAAAATAATAACCAACAGGAGAAAAATCCAGGCTTATTTTCCAGAGGCAGTTTCTAATGTGAGCTAGCTAGATGGAAATGGCTGCAGGTTACTACAGCAGAGGCTGCAATTGCAATGACAAGAGCCTCATCTGCCCAGTCTTCTAGATGAGCTCGGGCTCCTGTGGCCCGGGGCATGTAGGAGTGGGTGCAGCTGGCATCAGGCCCTGGGCCCATTGGTCAGTGTCTCTGTCCCATCTCTGGCACATTCTCTTCCTCTCTGGCTCTGGTGTGCCCCATCCTCTGCATGCATCATTGCTTGATTCTTCCAACACCCTTAAGTCTTCTCTCTCCACCTTTCCCCAAAAATACTTCCCCCTTCAGCATGTGTTTGTGAACCTCAAAAGCCAATTGTTTCCTGCCCTCTGTCTCAACAAGGTTTAGATGTGATGTGTGACACCTTAGAAGACTATGTCTTTCCAAAATACTGCTCTCCTGGTGAGAAAGGGAGCCTTGGCAGGCTCCGTCCCACACAGTAGAGTCTTGTGTTCCTGCTGCTGGGGGGTCCCTGAGCATCAAGGTGAGCACACATCACCACACGCATGGACAGCTGTGCGCCTCAAGTGGCACAGGTGACAATTCAGGAGTTTTCCAAAAGGAAAGAAAAATTCATCTCTAGGGTATCATCACCCAAACCATGTCATCCTCTACCTCCATAGAGGCAAAATGGAACTGGGAAACAGCATCGTGCCTGTCGGTAACACTACTGTATTACACACTTAACAATCTGCTAAGAGGCAGATCTCATGTGCTCATGTTAAGTGTTCTTACTGCAGTAAAATAAAATTTTTTTTAAATATCTAATTGTATACCTGAAAAGGATGATTACACGAATGTAAATTGTATCTCAATAAACCTGACAAAATATTTTTTAAAAAAGAAAAAGGAAACTATAAAAAATATAATTAGCATAGTAAAACTTGATCAGAGTGAAATTTTCACCACTGGTCATTAGATGGTCTTTGCAATTTCAGAGTTGCACGCGCGTGCGCGCGCACACACACACACTTCTTATAAGTAAAATTAAATACCTCAGACTGATACACATTTCCTTTTGGTTCAATTTTCAGAAGTTTTTCCCTCTCATTTCTTCCTAGCAAGTGTAACTTTTCATTATCATCCAAGAGTGGAACTTGCATTTTTCTTCATTTATTTATAGTTGGTTGTTTCTGGATTTTGAGAGCGAGGGAAAGGTGAGTGTGGCTGGCTGACTTACAGGAGCCCCTCTCTCTCGTAATGGTGGTCCTTTGAATGGGATTGGACTGCAGTATTACTGTTGTCATTACTCCGAAGGCCACGTCTCTGAAGCCACAGCTGCATTCCTGAAGATTGAGTTTACCTAAATGCTAACCTTTGGATAAATTTAAATATTATAACAGTATTATAACTATAACCAGAAGCACCTCAAATACATCACAGTTGTTAATATTTTTGTCCAACAACAACAAAAAAACAACAAGATTTCAAGTCTGACTTTTTTATGGTAAGTTGCATACCCCAACCATTCGAACAAAGTCTAAATGCAGAGTAAAAACTTCCCACTCCTCTTCATGCCACCTGTATCCCAGCTGGAGGTTGAGCTCTGGTTGGAGTGACTGATCCAAACTGGAGTCTGCTTCACAGGTGCAGTGAGGCCAAACACAAACATCGAAGTTTTGAGCAGGAGAAAGGAGGGTGTTTATTTGCAGGGCGTCACCCAAGGAGAACCAGGGAGCTCACACTGAAGACCTGACCTCCTCAATAGATTGTGAGCAAGAGTTTTTAAAGGCAGGGGTAAATTTCAGGAAAGTAGAATGTGCAGGCAAAACTGCAAGTCAGTACATAATACATGGAAATTATATGCTGGTTTGGCCTAAACAGGCAGGAGGATATCTTGAACCAGAGGCTTACAGGTCAGAGGTGGATTCAGAGACTCTGATTTGCGACTGGCTTTGGAAGTGAAACTTTGTCTAAAATATCTGGGGTGGACAGAAAGGAATGTTAAGATCTGGCCCGAGGACATGACTACCTCCAGGCCCCTCAAGAAGAAATTGAGAACGAAGAGCCGAGTCAAAGTGCAGCCCTCCGCTCCTGTGCCTGAGGTCTGCCTTCCAGCCCACCCACTTGGTGGGGGTCTAGGTTCCTTCCGGCTATCAGGCTGCTTATTTACTTCTCAGGGATAGGTAGCTAGGTCTGGAATTTCCCGCAAAGGGACTCAAGATTTTTATTTCTATGCTTTGCGGATTTGGCAGACCCTAAAAGGGGTCTCTCCTCCTTCCTGTACATCTGTTTGCTCATGCAGACTTACACAAACATATCTACTCTCACACTTGCACACACAAGATTGTTTTTGCTAAGATGAACTCACTCCCTCCTCACCACTCGGGGTCCCGCAGTTCATGAAGTGAGGCAGACGCCTTTCCCCTTAGTGCAGTGCTGCTTCCTTATTAATAGCGGTGTCCTCTCCCAAAGGATGGAGAATTCTTGCCTTCCTGCAAGCTGTCAAAAATAGCACAGCAACCCACGTGTGTGTTGTTTTCATTAATTTTTTTTTTCTTTTTTGCTGGCACTGTATTTCTGTCAAGCAGATTTCACAAATTAAAGTTTTTAAACATTGAATAGTTTGATAGTACTGCATTCCATGCCACTGCGTCCAGAATTGGTTCCTTCTGGTGGGTTCGTGCCCTCGCTGACTTCAAGAATGAAGCCATGGACCCTCACCATGAGCATTACAGCTCTTAAAGGTACTGCCAACCCAGAGTGAGCAATAGCGAGATTTATTGCCAGGAGAAAGAAGAAACCTTCCCGCATAGAAGGTTACTCCAACAGCTTGCTGCTACTGGCTCCGGTGGCCTGCTTTTAGTCCCTTATTTGGCCCCACCCACAACCTGCTGATAGGTCCATTTTACAGAGAGCTGATTGGTCCGTTTTTACAGAGTGCTGATTGGTGCATTTACAAACCTTTAGCTAGACCCAGAGCCCTGATTGGTGCATTTACAATCCTTTAGCTAAACAGAAAAATTCCCCAAGTCCTCAGGGACATAGAAGCCCTGTGGGTTTCACCTCTCACCATGAGTTTGCATTCAATACCAGAGCCAAAAATGGTGTATGGAGACTTGTTTTTCACCACTTTTGTCTACAGTGGATGTTTTGATGCATGTGTTAAAAATTGCCCATCTCATGAGAAAAGTGAACCTCAGTTGTTTTTATTTTCATTTCCCTGACTCTTGGACTCTTGGTGAACATGCCCATTGTCTGCCGTGCTTCTTGGCCAGTTGCTGCTTGCAGAACCAGTTCTCCTAACTCACCCCTTTCCCTCGCGCAGTTGTCTTCCTTGTTCTTCCTGAAACACACCCAGCCCGTTGCTCACAGCCTTCCAGGGTTTCCTGGAGAGGACCTCATCTCCTTCCGAGTCCTGTAGGGAATTTTCGGATCACCTCCCCTCTGAGCCCGCTCCTCACTCCCACCGCCATCATCCCCTGCCTGCACTCCAAGCTTATCAGCATGTGCCTGTGTGCAATCTTGTCCCTGAGGATAAGCCCAGGAGAGCAGGGACCTTGCTATGTCCGTGTTGTTTCTGCAGCATTTAGAAATGTGCCTGGAACTGAATAAAATGGAAACAAAGAGCAAAACCAATAAATAACCAGAACTCTGGGTTTGGAAGGATGCTAAGTAAAAGCCAAGCCCCAGCAGATTTGATAGAGAAAAGTAAAACAGAAATGTCTAAAATATGAAAGAACACAGAAATGACACTCATTTAAAAACCACAAAAGAAATAATGTAAGAACCTTAGAACAATGTTTTTGAAAATGGAAGGACTGGTTAGTCAGGCTGTTGGTTATCTGTGGCACAGGACTGTGATTCAGAGGAAGGAGCAGGCTGGAGGGCTCCTGTCTTATCAGGGCGGTTCATGTGGCTGAGAGTAAGATTCTGGTTTCTCTTGGGAGGAGGTAATTAAGGTGGATGGGATCTAAGGGGCTTGTGGGGTCTGTAGTGTTCTGCTGCTGACTAGAGTGCTGGGTATGTGGACATACCACACTTTGTGAATAAATCAAGCTGACTACTTCGTGTTCTTTTCTGTGTACATATAAGTGCACTTCAATAAAAAGTGCTTTTCTGTGTATATATAATATATGATACTCTGCGTATATTATTTCAAGGCCCTAGTCTTATTATATATAATAAGTATTAGAGGTAAATTACTATATATAGTATAGTATTAGAGATAAATCCTACCAAACTTTTAAGAAACCAATGTTTATTATTCTAATTAAAATTATAAGTTGAAATAATGTGTTTTATTCCAATGTTAACTTCTCCTATCACCTGATATGGAGGGTTTTTAAATAACTTTTGTGCTACAATGTGAAATACATGCCACACCACAATTTAGTATCCTACTAAATCTACAAAGATTAATGTATTATCTGCTTAATTCAGCATTTATTGCAAAACTGGCATACTATAATTCCAGAAAGATGACAATAATGCAACATTAGAATATCTTTCAAAGTAATTTGTTAAATAAACACATTGAAATTTTAAAAATATGATTCATTGACCTATTTCAATAAAAACACTAAATATGTTTTAAAGAAAGAAACATTGAACGTAAAACACATGGCAGGTATCAGGAACGTTGTCTCTGCTTTAGTGATATATGAAGGAAATAAAACTAAGCACCACAAATGTTGTAAAAGTTAATGTTATTGTTTACAGATGATGTGATCAGATATCTTGAAAAAATAATGCATGCTACTAAAATTATTAAAATGAATATATGTTCTGAAGTGAACTTGATTCAAAATTAATACATAAGGTTTAACAGATTTTATTTGCATTACAAACATCTGTATAAAACTGTAAATGAAAAACACCTCTTTATATTAGACAAAAAAAGGAAAGCAAAAGCAAACATGTTCTAAGATTCATGATATATAGAGAGAAAATTATTAAAATTCTATTGAAGAATGTGAAACAAGTCCTTTAAGATAGGCATATATTATTGACAGGAAAGATTTGATATTGCAAAGATGTCTGACCTCCCATCACTAATTTGGTAAGTAAATATTTCAATCAGAATTCCAATTTTTCTTTAAAATTATTTGTGTAATTTTTTGGTATCACTGAAGGATGGATCTTCAACAGTGAGCCAGAAGCAGATGACTGTGAAGATGAAAGCCGCAACTCCCTGGCCCTCATTCACACAGCTGATTCCAAGACCCTGGGAGAGGCCCTAGCACAGTTAGCAAAAGTGAGATATTAAAACCATGCTGTGTGACCAGCCCTGCCCCTTTCCCAGTGGCCTCCCTAGCACCTTCTTCTGTGGGGGTGTGCTGTGGCCACGTTTAGGATGTGAGGTGTGTACATTTCACAGCTGTGCCTTCTCCTGGAGACATGGAGCCGAGTCCAGACACTGCTCCTTTGGGGGTGCCGTGAAATGCCTGGCAATTTAGACGTGTTGTGCAGAGGGAGGCTGACAGCTGTTCTGTTGCTCCTTAAAGCTAGATGTTCACTACATCACTCCAGCTTCTCTCTCTGCTCTTCTCTCAGGGAGTGGGCTCAGTTCAGACAGGACCAGGAAACCCACGTGCCCCTCCCATAGGGCATCACTGTTCATGTCACACATGAGCAGCTGTGTGTGGGTGTGCAAGTGACAAAATAAGGTGGTGTCACCCATGCATCGTGGCCCCCTAAACAGCTGTGGGAGCACCAGCACTCCGCATTGTCATACTAGTCCAGGTTTTTTTAAATGACTGCTTTATTGAGATATATTTGACATACCATAAAATGCACCAATTTTATACCTTGCCAGAAAGGTGTGCAGTTCAGTGGTGGTCAGTATATTCACAGAATTGCTCAGCCATTATCACTTCCTAATTTTATAACATTGTCATCACCCCAAAATGAAACCCTGTACCCATTAAGCAGTTACTCCCTATCCCCTTCCTCCCAGTCCCAGGCAACCACTGATCTATTTTCTGCTCCTCCAAACTTGCCTATTCTGGACATTTTATATAAAGTGAATTATACAGCATGTGGTTTTCTTTACCCATTCTTTACCCATTCTTCCATTGGTACCTATTGGTACTTATTGGCCCCACAATGCAGCATCCGTTCCAAGGACACACTTTGCTTGTTTTTTTAAAAGACAAGTCAGTGGCCAACATTTGAAAGTCAAGAGATTTTATACAGAATTCCCTATTTCTGCCTCTTTTTAAAAGGCCAGATGATTTGGTGACCACAGGCCGATTCTTGCCAGAGAGAAGGGACACTTCTTTGCCTAGGGCGGTGGCTCCAGGTCCCTGTGGTGCTTACACTTCATTCCAGTCACCCAGTCTCTCATTTATCCTCCCTGCACTGAGTTTGCAAATTCACCTCTAGGTAGTCTCTCTCAATGGCTCACACCAAGTCTCCCTGGAAAATACATTTTCCATTCCAGAACAAGGATACGTACAGTTATATACACATACTGAAAATAACACAAACTAATATTTACTAGCACTCTGCATGATGCCTTCGGATATGTTCTACTGTATTCTACTGTATTTGTATTCTACTGTATTCCATTTTAAAATGCTGGACATGATCCACTGAACTGATTCTAAAGACTCAGTGTTTCAAAAATACTGTTGTAGACCACCCTGTTATATTTTAAAAAGATAAAGCCCCAAGAGATTGAGTGACTTGGTTAATATCTAGAAACCTGGTAAACAAGGAGCTGAGGCTAAACAACCTGTAGGCTTCAATTCAAGGCCCCTTATTTCATAATGAAAAACACTGAATGCCAGACCGCACTGAGTTGAGAAATCTCTGAAGAAATTTAAAGAAGAGTCTGGCATAGTTTCTAAACAGTGGGCGAAGGGCTTGTTACCCAGCAGCAGACTCTACAAGATTCCATAGAAGACCACAGAATATTCAGTAGAATCTACAATGTCTCTTAATCTCTAGAACCTTCTACCCCCAACAGTGGTAAATGTGTAACTGATGATTCCCTGGAGTCAGTTCCAAGCCCTGGACGTTAGTGTGACATTTGCACGGGAAAATAGCATTGTTCATAGCATCAGTAAAATTATTGTTATACTTGGACACATTAACAACTACAGACAAGAAAATGATCCCAATTTCCAAAGCTGAATTTATTTCTTATTGCACAGAAACAAAAATGAATTTGAAACAGCTTCATATTGCATCTTTTAAATCAATGCTTGTCTTTTTTTCCTTCTAAACATTTCTCAAAGTAGGTCAAAAGCATCAGACCGGGAAGCTACCACTTAACACTGATCATTCAAAACAAATATCACTCTTCTCTAGACAAAAGGCTGTGCACAGTGTAATTTTTCTCTGAGGCTGCTGCTCCTCTTAAACCGTTGTATCCTAGTTGAAAGCACAGAAAGAGGAGGGAAGTGGCAGAGAACAGGAGGGGACCCCAAGGGTAAGCATGGTGACAGTGGGGTAACTGATGCTCTCCAAGCCTCCCCACCACCCTCTTTAGCAGCCAAGGGCTAGAGACCCGTAGAGGGAGAGCTTTCCAGAGAGCCCAGTGAAAAAAGAACTTTTTAGATGGTATTTTGAGTAAGGGATGTAATTTTTATATTTTTTGGAAGCTCAATAAACACTACAGTTAACATCAGCTCAGCAATGACTGGCCTGGAACACTGCTGTGCATTTTATATAGCATCGTAGTCATCCAGGGCTGTTAGAACAAAAACCAAAGACTGGGTGGCTTAAACCACCAATATGCATGTCTTACAGTTCTGGAGGCTGGTAAGTACCATCATCTGGGTGTCAGCAGACCCACTGTCTGGTGAGGGCCCTCTTCCTGGCCTGCAGTTGTGCACCCTGGCTGGGTCCTCACATGGAGGGAGAAACATCATCTCTTTCATATCTCTTATTATAAGGGCACTAATCCCATTTGGTCATTCTCATGACCTCATTAACCTCCCAAAGGCCCCACCTTCAAATACCATCCCATTGAGGATTAGGACTTCAACAGATGAATTTGTTGGGGGGACACAGATGTTGAGACCATAGCATATAGTTACGTGCCATCTTCAGCACCACTGCACTATTAGGAAGTGGGAATCCCGTCCACATTCTCTACAGTTCACAGATAGGGGGCCTGAGATCTGGAAAGGGCTTGAATTACTAATGGAATCATAGTCTTACAACATGTGAGTACAGGACAGAGTGAATTCAGGGCCTAAGATGGCAAGTACTGATGTTTGGGGCCTACCTATGTTGTTTTATGTTGATAAACTTCTTGAGCATCAAAACAACTATTTCATTGGCTAAATATAGCCTTTAGTTCTATTTTTCATGGATAAAAGAGTGCAATGAAACCTCATGTGCCAGTTATTTAGCATCAGCTTTCTTCTGTTTTGGCTGTATGTATCTCCTCTCATATGTGTTAAAGAATACTTCAAAGGAAATGGTACATTGTATGGATTTTCCTAGAAATGTGGTAGTCTCCCCTAATCCAGGTTTTGCTTTCTGCAGTTTCACTTACCTTCAGTCAACCTGGGTCCAAAGATGCTAAAGGAAAATTCCAGAAATAAACAATTCATAAGTTTTACATTGGGCACTACATTGAGTAGTGTGATGAAGTCTCTTACCGTCCAGCTCCATCCTATCCAGGATGCTAATCGTCCCTTTCTCCAAGGTATCCACAGTGTACACACTGCCCACCCATTAGTCACTTCAATTCAGTTATCAAATCAATGGTCACAGTATTGATACCAGTGGGCCGGTATACCCCATACGCCTGTGGGACCTCCACCCTTGCTGGTGTCCGGTCTCTTGACACCGTTGTGCGAAGGAATTCAAAGACGAGTCAGAATACAGTGAAAGTACAGAGATTTATCACAAGGTGAAAAGTACACACTCCAGAAAGGGGAGTGTGGCATGCTCAAGAGAGAGTCATGCCATGGGATTTGCAGCTTTTATCTTTATGAGTTTCTTTAACCAAGTGGTGGAATATTCCTCGAAAAAGGTGGAGACTTCCCAGAACTGTGGTACCACCCATTTTTACACCAAATGTGGGTGTTCCTGGAACTGTCATGGGGTTGGTGGATGTGTGGTTTACTGTGTTAATGAGTTGATAATGAGGCCCTAGGGGAAACCTACGTCAAATTCAGGGCCATGTTGACTCCAGTTGGTCTTAGCCAGCTTGGTCCACCTCCTGGTATTTCAGGGTCTTATCAGCTCATAGCATCTGCAGCTATTGCACGTTTCCTTTTGCTCATGATGTGAAACTACTGCTGGGATTTTCTATTCTCCTGTGACCACACCGTATTATTCCTCACTGTACTATTATGTCTCAGTATCACAGTGCTTGTGTTCAAGTACAATTTTTATTTGATTTAATGACCCCAAAGTTCAAGAGTAGTGATGCTGGCAATTTGGATATGTCAAAGAGAAACCATGAAGTGCTTCCTTTAAGAGAAAAAATGAAAGTTATCAGCTTAATGAGAAAAGAAAAAAGTCATATGCTATGGTTGTTAATATCTACAGTGAGAAAGAATCTTCTATTCATGAAATTGTGAACAATGAAAAAGAAATTTGTGATAGTATTGCTCTTGCACCTCAAACTGCAAAAGTTACAGCCATAATGCATGATAATTTCTTAGTTGAGATGAATAAGGCTTTAAATGTGTAGGCAGAAGATATAAATAGAAACACCTTCCAACCAACGGCAGTAGATTCAGCACTATCCACGGTTTCCAGTATCCACTGAGGCTATTAGAACATAGGCCCCGTGGACGCTACTGCAGGGGACTGCTGTGCTTCATTAGCTACATCTAACAGACATGCCTCTGTTAATCCAATGTCATTATTATACAAAGTTAGTATGGGTTCCGTACTATCATAGAACACTCAGCCCCCGTGCCATTTCTGCAGTTGTCTTTTTTATAGTTGGCTTGTTTGAAGCAGTATCAGTCAAGATCTACACATGACATCCTGCTAATAGTTCTCTCAAGTCTCTCTTCTTTTTTATCTTATTTTTTTAGAGACAGAGTCTTGCTCTGTTGCACAGGCTAGAGTGCAGTGGCACTATCTCAGCTCTCTGCAACCGCTGCCTCTTAGGTTCAAGCGATTCTCCTGCCTCAGCCTCCCAAGTATCTGGGATTACAGGTGCCCACCACCACACCGGACTAATTTTTGTATTTTTAGTAGAGACGGGGTTTCACCATGTTGTTCAGGCTGGTGTTGAACTCCTGACCTCAGGTGATCTGCCTGCCTTGGCCTCCCAAAGTGCTGGGATTACAGGCATGAGCCACCGCACCTGGCCTCAAGTCTTTTTTAATCAATAAAAATTACTTCTATTCATTTGGGCAGAAAATAGGCCATTTTGCCCATCAAATCTCACACATCCTAGGTTTGGCTGACTATATTCTCATGGTGTCATGTAAGGTGTTTATGCCCCATATTTTCTGTAAACCAGTAGTTAATTCTAGAACTTTGCTTAGCTTCAAGTTGAACTCTTTGGATAAGAACATCATAGGCATCCCTGTATAATTATTTGCCTTACAATGGAAAGGACATAATGTCTGGTCCTGCTGCCTTGGCGATGTAAGACAGACTCTTCAGTGGGTAACAGCCTTGGCCTCTGGTGCTCCCAGATTCATTGGAGGCTGTGAAGTGGCATATTTTTATTACATCATTCCTCCTGCATTTGTTAGTGGCTTGTCTGTTGAAAAAACTTGCCCATCACTACTTATTTAGCCTGAAATTCAGTATATACAGGAAAGACAGGGAAAATGCTTAATTCTTTCCCTTTATCAAACTTGAGTGTGATTTGTTGGTGCCCAGTACCTTGCATTTCTCTTATTAGGAGTGAATTCGGGTGTCTTTTATTCTTTTTCCTTTTTTTTCACAGCATCTCACTTTTTCACCCGGGCTGGAGTGCAGTGGCGCAATCTCGGCTCACTGCAACCTCCGCCTCCTGGGTTCAAGCCATTCTCCTGCCTCAGCCTCCCAAGTAACTGGGATTACAGGCACACGCCGCCAAGCCCAGCTAATTTTTTCTCGTATTTTAGTAGAGATGGGGTTTCATCGTGTTACCCATGCTGGTCTCGAACTCCTGAGCTCAGGCAATCCATTCGCCTCAGCCTCCCAAAGTGCTAGGATTACAGGTGTGAGGGTATCTTTTTTTTAATTGGCTTATGGGCCATTTTTATGTCTTCCTTTGTTAACTGATTATTCACCATTTTTACCTTTTCATCCTATTGGATTTTGGGTCTTATTTTTCTTGTGTCTATAAATCATCCTTTATTAGCATAATTAGTCCTTTTCCTGTGACATATTAATTCTGTTTTCCCCAAATTGTTATTTGCCATTTTTACTTTTCTTGTACGGTACTTTTTTTCCATGCTTTTTTAAAATCATTTTTTTCATGTAGACAATTTTGTTAGTATAGTTTTTAATTGCCTCTAGATTTTTGAGTCATTGCTAGAAAAGTTTTTCCAAAGCCAAAGCTATAAAGGAATTTATTCACATTTCTCCAATCCTAGTATATGGCTGGTTTTTTCTTTTTTAATACCTAGATCCCTGATCCATTTGGAATTGTAACTGCCCAATGGGTTCATCTTGTCTGCATCCCACATACAGTCGATTTATCAAGACAGAGAAATTGCATTAGAGTCAGAGTTTAATTTTAATCCACACAGAGCCAGCTGAACAAGAGACCAGAGTTTTATTATTACTTAGGTCAGCCTCTCCCAAAATTTAAGAGGCCAGGGTTTTTAAAGATAGTTTGAGGGGTGGGAGCTAGGGAATGGGTGCCGCTGATTAGTTGGGAATGAAATCAGTGTCCAGAATTGGTGGGTTCTTGGTCTCGCGGACTTCAAGAATGAAGCCGCGACCCTCGCAGTGAGTGTTACAGTTCTTAAAAATCGTGTGTCTGGAGTTTGTTCCTTCAGAGCTTGACATGTGTCTGGAGCTGTTTCTTTCTGGCAGGTACGTGGTCTCACTGGCTTCAGGAATAAAACTACAGACCTTCCAGGAGAGTGTTACAGCTCTTAAAAGCAGTATGGACCCAAAGAGTGAACAGCAACAAGATTTACTGCAAAAAGCAAAAGAATAAAGCCTCCACAAGTGTGGAAGGGGACCCCACTAGGTTGCCACTGCTGGCTTGGGCAGCCTGACTTTATTCCCTTATCTGGCCCCACCCACATCCTACTGATTGGTTCATTTTACAGAGAGCTCATTGGTCCATTTTAAAGAGAGCTGATTGGTCAGTTTTGACAGAGTGCTGATTGGTGCATTTACAATGCCTGAGCTAGACACAGAGTGCTAATTGGTGCATTTATGATCCCTTAGCTAGACATAAAAGTTCCCCAAGTCTCCACCAGACTCATGAGCCCAGCTGGTTTCATCTAGTGGATCCAGCACCTGGGCTGCAGGCGGAGCTCCCGCCAGTCTAGAGTTGCGCCTGCACTCCTCAGCCATTGGGCGGCCAATAGGACCCGGCCTCATGGAGCAGGGGCGGCACCCGTCGGGGGGTTGGGCCTCCTGGAGCCCACTGGCGGAGGGAGGGCTTGGGCATGAGGGGCTGGAGGTCCTGAGCCCTGCCCTGCAGGGAGGCATAAGGCCAGGCCAGAACTCGAGTGCAGTGCCAGCCAGCCAGCACCCTCTGCAGCTGCTGGCCCGGGTGCTAAGCCCCTCACTGCCCTGGGCCAGCAGCGCTCGCTGGCCGCTCCGTGTGCAGGGCCCTCCAAGCCCGCACCGTGCCCGCCGGAACTGGCGCTGGCCTGTGAGTGCCCCTGCCCGCAGCCCCAGTTCCCGCCCGTGCCTCTCCCTCCACACCTCCCAGGGAGCAGAGGGAGGCGGCTCCGGCCCAGAGAGGGGCTCCCACAGTGCCGTGGTAGGCTGCAGGGCTCCTCAAGCACGGCCAGAATGGGTGCCCAGGCCGAGGGGGCGCCGGGAGCGAGGGCTGCTAGCACGTTGTCAAGAATGCTTTTCTTGTGCATTCATTATTAGGTTGTATATCGTTGTAATACTCACTATATAAAAATATAATTAGATATTTTTCTTGCATTTCCTACTCTCTGGGCTGAAATGGCACTAATAGCATCTGAATGTTAAAGGTTTGGTAGAATTCCCTGCATACCCATTGGCCTGGTGCTTTCTCATACTTGCCCTCTTTTTGCAGCCCTTATATGTTTCTTCTATAGAACCCAAGTTGATTTGCAAGGAAATTTGAAACTATGGAAAAGGGGAGAAATACACCTGTCATCGAGAAGTAGAACTTGTAAAGTGCAGTTTTTTACAGGGGAAAATGCTATGTAATTGTGCAGTAGTATGTTGACTAAGGCTGACTGTGTTAGAAGATAGTTAGAAATGTTTACTTTTGTGACAGATTTGACCAGCCACTGAAATTATAAATGTCTGGTCCAAAAATCATTGATATTTTTACTTAATCTATGAAGTATTAAATTTAATAAGCTGGCTAATCAGTTTTTAGTTTTCTTTTTTCAAATGCCTAACTTTGCATATTTTATTGTTATTTAAGAAAAAAGAAATGGCTTTCATATTTTTATCATAGGTTGATAAGTCAGGTAATAAATGAAATTTATCAGGTTTCCAAAAGAATCTATGATTATGACTAGAATTGTGATTTCTCTGGGATGCTGTAGTGAATGTTACACTCAAACTGATAATTTGTATATTAGGCTGTATCTCATGATGTGTGTGAAAGAACTGATAGTTAAAAACAGTATCCCTTCACTTTCATGAAAACACAAGGCAACCATGAAGTTAACACAAAGTATATGTAAGGGTTAAACTCTGTCTTGTCTGTCTGAAAGTTTTCTTAATATTGGTTTCCAGGTTCAAAAATCAGGAAATGCCTTGTTTCATAGGCTTTACACAGAGGCCCTGAAGAGGGACTTCTCCATCCCAGGAGCCAGGGAATGGGCCTGAACAGGTCCAGCCATCACGGTCATGCCCTGAGGGCTGACTGCAGCCACACCGCCACCACATGAGGTCAGACAGACAGATGGAGCAGATTAGGAATTACTTCTGCTGATATGAAGACTGCATTTTCCTAACCACAGGCATTTTCTTCTTTAAACATTTGGTGACAAGTAGTATTTGTTAATATCACAAAAATACACAACTGGCAGTCAGTAGAAAGGGCCAGACAAAAATAATTTCAGAATGACTAACAAATGAAATATAAAACTATCTGAGCATGTTTCAGGGAAGTATTACTTTACAAACATAAATATAGAAATTAATGATGAATTTAATATAAGAATGTTAAAATTCAGTATGTTGAACATCCAACAAAAAATACCAAGAGAGGAAACAAATGGGACAGGAGGTCTTTTCTAATGATTCAAAATTATCCACAAAAAAGCTGCTGTGTCCCTCCAGTGCTTTGGAAGGACCCTTGCAAGCAAGGGCTGTGTGGTCCCAGCTTCATTAGCTTAGTGGCATGTCAATCTCTGATCAAAAGCATTCACAACCTTAATTTGGGGATCCGGAAGCCTTCTCAAGAGTAGGAAGTGTTTTATAAAAAGCCCTGCAAAGAACAAAAGTGTTTCTATTAAGTCTTGGAGAAAACTATGGAAGACAGACTGTTTTTTAAATGATTGATGATTCTTAATGTTGTTTTGAAGCATTACCTGTATTTCCATAAAGGTCAAGACAATAAACAGTTTGGAAATGATCACTTCTCTACTCTTGAGAAAAGTGGATTTATAAAAAGGGTGGCTGGCTGGGCACAGTGGTTCACGCCTGTAATCCCAGCACTTTGGGAGGCTGAGGCAAGTGGATCATGAGGTCAGGAGTTCAAGACCAGCCTGACCAACATGGTGAAACCCTGTCTCTACTAAAAATACAAACATTAGCCAGGCATGGTGGCAGGCATCTGTAATCCCAGCTACTCAGGAGGCTGAGGCAGGAGAATCACTTGAACCTGGAAGGCAGAGGTTGCAGTGAGCTGAGATCGTGCCACTGCACTCCAGCCTGGGCTACACAGTGAGACTCCGTCTCAAAAAAAATCTAAGTTGAGGAACTTGAATTTGGGGAACATGACAATCAGAAGAATAGATGGAGACCAGTGTTGTGCAGAGGGTGAAGGGATGGACACTAGAGTCATGCATCCTAACCTTATACTCTGCCTCTTCATTATGTACATTGTTTAGTGTCTCAGTGCCTCAGCTTTCTTATCTGTAAAGTAGGGACAGTAATGTGTATGTCATTAGAATTGTTGTGAGATTTACTATATAGAAAGCCCTTGGAACAGTTCGTAGACTATAGTTACAGTTGTATGGACAGTGATATGATCATGATGACCGTGATGATGATGGTGATGATAGTAGTGGTGATGGTGATGATATTGTTGATGATGGTAGTCATGATGATGGTGATAGTGATGATGATGATAGTAACAGTGGTGATGGTGATGATGGTAATGATTGTGATGGTGATGGTGATGATGTTGGTGATAGTAATCATGTTGGTGGTGATGGTGATGATGGTGATAGTAATAATGGTAGTGGTGATGGTGATGATGGTATTGATGATTGTGGTGGTGACAATGATGGTGATAGTAATGGTGGTGGTGATGGCGATGATGGTAATGACGATTATGATGGTGATGGTGATGATGGTACTGATGATTGTGATGGTGATGGTGGTGGTGGTGATAATGTTAATAGTGATGTGGTGGTGGTGAGTATAGTGATGATGACAGTGATGATGGCAAAGGTAGGAAGAAGTAGAGGCAAGGAAATCAAGGAAACATTGTGGCTGATTATTGGATGACCACTACATTACAATGAACCAACGTGAACCAAAGAAGACCAGGCTCAAAGATTAAAATAAGAATATAAAAGCAACAACAACAACAACCACAAAAAACCAGCAAAAAACTCAGTGGCTACGACAGCAAATACATAATCTATAAAATTAGTCCAGGAGATTCACTTAGCAAATAAGTGGCAAGAAGAGAAACAACAGAAACAGGGACAACAACAAACTCTGGAGTGGAGGAAGGTATGTGATATCAGAGTTGTTCCAATATGTTGTCTAAAAGCAACAAAAAAATCACAAAACCTTAAAAGAACAGAAAAGCATGACACACACAAAGGAAAAAGCTATTAATAGAAATTATCATTGAAGAATTCTAGATATTGGATGTGTCAGACAAATACTTTAAAAAATATGTGTAAAGAACTTAAGGAAATCATGCCTAAAAAAATCAAAGGAAAGTATGATAACTAGATATCACCAAATAGACAATATCAGTGAAAATGTAGAAATTGTTGAAAAAGAACCCAGTAGAAATGCTAGAGTTGAAAAGTACAATTACTGCAATAAAAATAATCACTGGGTCGGCATAATAACAGATCTGAGTATAAAGAAGAAAGGATCAGCAAACTTGAAGATAAACCAATGGAGATTATCAAGTGAGTGGAATAAAATGAAAAATGAATGAAGAAAAATACAGAGAAATGAATATACTCGTGATACATCATGAAGAATACCAACAAACACATAATGGGAATCTCAGAGGAGAAGAGAAGAGAAACAGGGACAAAATTACTTGAAAAAATAGTGGCCAAAAATTTGACAAAAACAATTCATTTATACATCTAAGAATGTCAACAAACCCCAACGAACTTAATGAGATTGACATCTATACACATCATAGTGAAACTAACAATGTTAAAGAGAACATTTTGAAAACAGCAAGAGAAAAGCAATATTTACTTACAGGTGAATCACAATATGATTAGCAGCAGATTTCTAATGAGAAATCATGGAAGCCATTAAGAATATTTGATCACACCTTCAGAGTGTTGAAAGAAATGACTGTCAACAAATAATTATAGTCCTAGCAAAATTATCCTCAAAAACAAAGAAGGAAAAATCAAAAGACAAGTCACATCCACACAAAAACTTGCACCTGTATGTTTGTAGCAAAGCTTTATTCATAAATGCCCAAACTTAGAAGCAACCAAGATGGCTTTCAGTAGGTGAATTGATAAATAAAATGTGATACATCTAGATAATGGAATATTATTCAGCAAATGAAATGAGCTATTAAGCCAGGAAGACAGGGAAAAACTTAAATGCACATTACTAATAAGCAAACCTGAAATAGCTACATACTATATGAGTCCAACCTTAAGACACTCTAGAAAAGAAAAACCGTGGAGACAGTAAAAGGATCAGTAGTTGCTAAGGGGAAGGATGGCAGGGAGGGATGAATAGGTGGAGCACAGGGGATTTGTAGGGCAGGAAAGATACTCTGTACAATACCGTAGTTGTGGATACAGGTCTTTATACATTTGTCCAAACCCATAGAACATACAACACCAAAAGTGAACCCTAAGGTAAACTATGAACTCTTAGTAATAATGACATAATTAATCAATTGTAACCAATGTACCATTCTGCAGCAGGATATTGATAATGAGGGAGGCTGTGCATGTGTGGGGCAGGGGGTATACAGGAAATCTCTGAACTTTCCACTCAGTTTTGCTGTGATCCTGGAAGTACACTCAAAAATAAATTCTATTAAAAAGAAAACGAAGCCAGGCACAGTGGCTCACACCTGTAATCCCAGCACTTTGGAAGGCCAAGGTGGGCGGATCACGAGGTCAGGAGATCAAGACCATCACGGCTAACATGGTGAAACCCCGTCTCTACTAAAACTACCAAAAAAAAAACAGCCAGGCATGGTGGTGGGTGCCTGTAGTCCCAGCTACTCGGGAGGCTGAGGCAGGAGAATGGCATGAACCTGGGAGGCGGAGGTTGCAGTGAGCTGAGATTGTGCCACTGCACTCCAGCCTGGGTGACAGAGCAAGACTCCATCTCAAAAAAAAGAAAGAAAAAAAGAAAAAGAAAAGAAAGGAATTCTGAAGACAGATGCTGGTGGTGGTTGCACACCATTGTGAATGTACTTTATGCCACCAAATTGTGTCCTCAAAAATGATTCAAATGATACACTTTACATTATGTATATGTTACTACAATTAAAAAATTCCAGTCGCTGCAAAAGAAAAGATGAACCACAGAAAGGGAGAAAATATTTTAAAATATATATCTGATAAAGGACTTGTACCCAAAATATACAAATAACTCTTAAAACTCAACAATATAAAAACCACCCAATTAACAAGCCAGCGAAAGATCTGAACAAACATCTCACCAAAGAAAACATACATATGGCCAATAAAAGCATGAGAATATGCTCAGTATTATCAGTCATTGGAGAAATACAAATCCAAACAATGATGATATGCCACGTCACACCTGCTGCAGTTGTTATCAGTGAAAAGACAGAAACTAACAAGTGTTGCAGAGGATATGGAGAAATTGAAACCCTGGTACATTGCTATAGGATTTTAAGTTCCAGCCACATTGGAAGACAATCTGGCAGTTCCTCAACATGTTAAATGTAGTTACCCAGACTCAACAATTCCACTCCTAGGTGTATAACCAAGAGAACTGAAAACATGTATTAACACAAAATCCTGTGCACAAATGCCCATAACAACATTCATAATCATGAAAAAATGGACTCAGCCAAAAGGTCTACCAACTGATTAATGGATAAACAAAGTATGGTATATCTGTACAATGAAATATTATTTGGCAATAAATAAGAATGGAGGGCCACGGGCAGTGACTCATGCCTATAATCCCAGCACTTTGGGAGGCCGAGGCAGGTGGATCACAAGGTCAGGAGATCGAGACCATCCTGGCTAACGCAGTGAAACCGCGTCTCAGCTAAAAATACAAAAAATTAGCTGAGTTTGGTGGTGGGTGCCTGTAGTCCCAGCTACTTGGGAGGCTGAGGCAGGAGAATGGCGTGAACCCGGGAGGCGGAGCTTGCAGTGAGCCGAGATCGGCCACTGCACTCCAGCCTGGGCAACAGAGCGAGACTCCGTCTCAAGAGAAAAAAAAAAATGAATGAAGTACTGATATGTGCTATGATAGGAGTGAACCTTGAACACATTATGCTAAGTGAAATAAGCTATTTGCAGAAGCTCATATATCATATGATTCCATTTATATAAAATGTCCAGAATAGACCAAACTGTAGTGACAGACGATATAAGTGACTGCCTAGGACTAGGTGAGATGGGTAGTGGGTGTGGGGAGGAAAAGAGGGGAAAAGGGGAGTGACCACTACTTGGTCATTTTGGTGACGAAAATATTCTAAAATTAGATTAGGGTGATGGTTCCACCATTCAGAGAATATGGGATAACCTTCTGATTTGGGCACATTGAATGTGTGAATTTGTGTATGTGCATTATATCTCAAATAAAGGTGATTTAAAAACAAAGTTAAAAAGGAAGAATTATAGCATAGAGCACCTTTTGTAATTATGACAGCCTAATGGGGATAGAAAGCAATTAGGACATGGCCAATGGCCAAGTACAGTGTTTGATTCCTTCACAGAAATGCTTCAGACTGACTCTGGGTCCCTTGAGCTTAGCATTTTCAAGTGCGAGGAGAGCATGTGTCCCTGCTGTGTTGACAATAATTTCACCGGGCAACCCACAATCAGAAAGCGGGACATGCCTGGGCTTTATTTTCGTCTTTCAATGATGGAGCCAAGCCAGCAACGTCAGGCAAAGAGGGAAAAAACTCAAGAAGGCAGATTGCCTTTAAGAATTTTGCAAACTGATTTAAATGTTTAATCAGCACACTTCAACCACTTTATTAATATGTTTGCATACATATGTGTGCACGAAGGCAGGGCTTTTAGTATTCAGGATAACTCATCAAGATGGTGCATACGTTTCTTCCAGAGTCATGCCATCATTGTCTGTATGAATCAGTGAAGGCGGAGAACGCTAATGCTGTCGCGTGTTGCCGATGACACAAGGCCTAGACCTGTTCTTGAGAGTAGGGCACACCCTGTGGGGCGGACACAGCGGCAGAGCCTGCAGATCAGGCAGGAAAAAGAGGGCAGGTGCACCAGGCCATAGAGCTCCAGCAGAGAGGGGATGGTGTTATCCCAAGCATGGTTCAGAAGTGGGGAATTCAGGAGTACAGATGCAGGCAGAAAAGCAGCCATCTGGCAAATATCCAGCTCTGGCTCAGGGAGCCAGGGAGCCCTGGTGACAGCGCCCACAGGGCGGGACAGAGTCCCTGCCCGATGCCATGGTCTAGGCAGTCACCAGTCTGGGCCCCAGGCAGCAGAAGCCGCCAGGCTTACCCTTCCTGGAGTAATTAACCACCTGAGAAAGGGTCCCTGAAGCAGGTCAGTATTCACCTATCAAAGCTGGAGACTGAAAGGAGAAAGGGTCTATCGAATCCTGGAGTGATTACCTTACTGAGTTCCGAATCTTTCCTGAGATCTGGATGGAATACATTCTGGGGAAGGGTGGAAGGTGTATGGGCATGGGCCATGTAGTTAGATCTGCATGGCGAGGACTCAGAGTCTGGGAGCCATTGACAAGCACCTCCACTCCTTGAAGGCCGACGGCAGCTGCGGCTCTCCAAGGTTAAAGAAATGAACCACCCCCTGTGTGTTGTCAGTGGCCAGGCCTATGTGGTGGAGCGCCTGGCCGTTCGTGAAAATCTGCAGTGGGATTAGGTGGCATTTGGCCGTTCATTTTTCGAGTTTCTGTGTCTTGGAGGAAAGTTGAGAGAGCACATATGGCCTAAAAGTTTAACTCCTATTCATTGATCAGAATTATAATTTTCACTTTAATGATTTATAAATGTGTACCTTCAAGCGCTAATGTTTGCTCTGTATTTTTAGATGGCTATCCCAAAGAAGAAATGATTTATAGATGGAGAAAAAATTCAGTGGAGGCGGCTGACCAGAAATCATGGCGGCTTTATCAGTTTGACTTCATGGGCCTCAGAAACACCACAGAAATCGTGACAACGTCTGCAGGTAGGAATTTACTGAAAGAGGCATAGCTCTCAAAATTCAGCGAGGCCTAAGGCCGTATGTAGTCATATCCTTAATGTCCCAGCCTTTCAGGTAACCATGATACATTAGTGATTCTGGAGACAAAACAAGTGATTCAAAGTGAAACTGTGTTGTAATGTTTTAATTGGTATGGGAGAGGGATGATTAGAATTAATTCATATTTTTGAATGCAGGCTGTGTTTGCATAATGTCTATAAACCTAGCTATAAACTTAACCTAACTCACTACTGACCATATTTACACAAACCAATTTTACTGATGGGGAGAATTCTGCAAATTTCCATGCACAAGAAGAATCAGATATTATTGAGAATCCACACATAAAAGAAGCTGGTTTGACATGTCCTTTGAGTTTCAATTCTTTTTATTTACTCTAAGTTTTATCTTTAACTTTGAGTTTCTTTTTCAATGATGGAGTGCAATAATTACCTACCAATTTGATTTTATGAAGTGATTATTACATGCATATTCAAAATCCTGTAATTAAATAGAAAGACTTCTGCCTATGAATATATGTGAATGTGTTTTGTTTTGCTTTTTGTCTTATGTCTTATGTTGTTGTTTTCTGGTTTGGGTATTTCATTATTCCTAGGGTCTATTTTTTCACAACTGATTTTCCTTTGGCAGGGTGTGGGGTGCAGATGGGGGTAGAATCAGCTTTTCTACTGATATTATTTGTTAGTATGAAGAATTTGTTGGCTCTTAAAATTATCTAATAATTTATTTTATTGGTGAGTAGATTAAGATGCCAGTTTTGAGAATTAATGGTAAATATCTTTAAAGCCCAGTCTTAATTCTTGATACCTCTGTAAAATAGAGAGTTATTGACACATCAAGAAAAGTCCTGAAAAAGTTACCTGATTAAGGGAGAAAAACAAAAGATTCTCTATGGGTGTCATGGTGGAAAATGTGAGAAATGGGATCTGTGTTTAAATGTTAAACAATGACAATGTTAAATAATGGAACACCACAATTTATGTAAATGAACTGCAGAGGCAGTGCAAAGGGAAATGTTTTGGGATGCTTGCTGCCAATTAAGAGGCACCTACCTTGGTCATGTAATTCCCTGTCTTAAAGGCTGCAATGCACCAGCAGACCTTTGGGGTCTAAGGCTGCCTGAAGGGAGTTACCAAGCAGCAGGGAGGACTGCTCTAGCATTTACATCCCAAAGGTCACTGCTTCTCCTTTCCTGGTGTTCTCAAAACAAAAGGAAATGCAAAGTTAAGCTGAACCCATCTAACTCAGGGGATTTTGAAATTGATTGCAAGCAAATACTAGCTCAGAAAAGTGACAAATAGAAGGAGACAACATATTTGAGGCAACAGTCTAAGCAATTCTTGTGCTGGGTGTTACTGTGGCTCTTAAAGAAATTATAATCGATCTCTAAAGTCATATTTTTAGTAAGTTTTACAACCATATTCGATCTTCTGTATAATTACACTTGTAAGGAAAATGTCCTTTGGATAATAAAAAAAATTCCCATTTCATACGCTCGTGACGGACGCATGGTAGCTGGAGCCCACAAGCATGAGAAGTCACGCTCTGCCTGCAACTGGGGTGTGTTGTTGCGTGTTTTCAGGCCATATCCAGCGTCAATTCAGGTGTCAACAGTTCACTGATTAATGAATATTCATGAAACACCATTGCTTGCTAAATGTGATTGACATTTTCACAATGTGGAGGATCACCCATGGGGCTGTGATGGCATTTGAAAGGATCCCTGTCAGATAAATGCCTTGTTATAGGCAAATGTTATTCCTTGTTTCTCAATCTCCTAACTCAAAATTATGACTACAGCAATAACACACTTACTTACATAATCCCTTTTTTCCAAGAAAACGAAAGCATTTGCAACACTGTCTACTTGGTTCTCACAAGTCGTTGTAAAGTTTGAAAAGGATGGACATGATTGTGCCAAGTTTTCAGGCTTATGTAAATAATTCTACTAGGGAACTTATCTGTGAAATGGAAACACTTTGGGAAACCTCAGAATCGGGAGAACGAGATGTGAAGCCTGCAGGTGCATTGCCAAGTCCAGGCCCTGGGAGGTGGTCTGTGTCTCTTATTGCCTCCCACCATCCTCTCACTGTGGCTACTGTGGCCCGCCATGCTTTGGGCACAGCCCTAAACAGCTGCGTTTATTTGACTGGACCCACTTTTCTCTGTTGGGATAACATGAATATCAAAAAATATGATTTATGACATTCTGAGACTTGAATGTAATATATTAAATATGTTTATTTAAAATGCACAAAGACTGTTCAAAAACATCAGTCACCGAATTCGTTTCCTGGAGCTGCTTTCGCAGTTCTACCAACTGTGGCTCAAACGACAGAAACATGTCTGTCAGCTCTGGAGGCTGGAAGTCTGAATCAAGATGGAGGCCTGGCATCTTCCGAGAGCCGTGAGGGAAGGATCGGCTCCAGGCCTCTCTCGGTGGCTTGCAGGTAGTATTCTCTCCATGTCCTTCTAATGTGCAGCGAATGCAAGAAGTGAATTCTGTTCTATTGTCTTCTCCCTGGAGGTGTCGATCTCTGTGTCTGCATTTCCTCTTTCTATAGAAACACCGGTCATATTGGATTAGGCCTGCCTTCATGACCTCAACCATTTTCAGAGGCTCTATTTCCAAATAAGGTCATGTTCACGGTACTGTGGGTTAGGACTCTAACACCTTTGGGTGAATACAATTTAACCCATGGCAGTAACCC
Organism: Papio anubis; assembly: GCF_008728515.1. Classification (NCBI taxonomy): domain Eukaryota; kingdom Metazoa; phylum Chordata; class Mammalia; order Primates; family Cercopithecidae; genus Papio; species Papio anubis. Next base: position 158,062,378 of record NC_044982.1, on the reverse strand, counting down.
AGACAGTTTAGCACACTATGAAGAGTAGCATTTCAATTGCATTGGGAAATGAGATGTTCTCTTTATCCCAGACACATCCGTTTTACTTGGACTTCCTAGTAAGTCCAAGTGTCTTGGACTTCTGACTGGCACAACAGTGTGCTTTGTTAGGTTACTGATGGTCTTGAACAGTCTCTGTGCAGTCTTTGTGCCTTCCTCAACTATTCTCCAAGGCCAATTGCAGCTGACCTTTCCTTTGCACTAGCCAAAGGCTACCGTGCAGAATAAAAATCAGAGACTTGTTTTTTCTTTTTTTGTTGTTGAGACGGAGTTTCACTCTTGCTACCCACGCTGGAGTGCAATGGCATGATCTCGGCTCGCTGCGACCACCACCTCCCGGGTTCCCGCCATTCTCCTGCCTCAGCCTCTCAAGTAGCTGGGATTACAGGCTCCTGCCACCACGCCCGGCTAATTTTTTGTATTTTTAGTAGAGACAAGGTTTCACCATGTTGGCCAGGCTGGTCTCGAACTCCTGACCTCAGGTGGTCCACCCTTATGGGCCTCCCAAAGTGCTAAGATTACAGGTGTGAGCCACTGTGCCCAGCAAATCAGAAACTTTTTGTTATCTCTTCTATATATGTATATCTATCTACCAATTGCAATAAGAAGTAAACCTCTTACTTTTTTTATTCTAATAATTTAAAATATCTGTAGGCATACCATCACTAAGAATAACCTGCAGCGATTTCAAGGAAGTATATATCTTGGAATTATCAGAAACAGGCTGATGGTAAAACGTTCAGCTTTGGTTTTCAATAAATGTTGTTAATTAAAAAGAAGCTCAATATATATGGATATGCATCCATGCATGAGTTGATATACACACACATATTTCCTGCTGTGTCAGCTGAGAAGTCCTAGGAGCAACAACACTGCAGGAACAATAAGTACCCTTAGTGCCCAGATCTTGGCTTCTCATATCATTCTCCAGTTAAAGGAACCAGGGCTCCTTGGAAAAGTGGCAGATTGTGAGGCTGCAGCAAGGAATATACAAGATGAGCCTAGAGAATCTTGCAGTTCCAGAAACTAAGACATGCTAACCACTCACCTCACACCCACCCACCTACACACAAAATCATGGGGCTATATCAACAGATGCCAACTAAAAGATATTACAATGGTCAAAGCCAAAAATGTGAGCAGCAAGATAAATACAGTAGTATTGGATTATAACCCAAGAAAAAAAATCAATATCCATGAGGCCACACTGATGCAAATAAATGATTGAATAAATACATACATACCTACATGGGAGAACCCAGACAAATCCCCCATGCAGAATTTCACATGATTTATGTAGATGTTATTCTCTCAGGGAGGCAGGGCATAGCTCCCACTCTTCAATTGTGGGCTGCACCTGGTGACTTTCTTCCAAAGAGCACAGGAGGAGACAAAGGAAGAAGATGCACAGGGGATACATCTGGTGAGCACCACTCGGCCAGGTGATCGGTGAACATGGTCAGTGATTACACATGGTGATCCTGTGTACCCTGCATATGATGCGATGAAAATCCACTTTACGAGTCTGGAAAGAAGGTGGCTATGGAAAGTTATCCTCTTGGGTTGGTGCATCAGTGAGTCAATCGTTACAATACCTATGAGCCATTATCTCAGAGAGAAAGGAAGGAAAGATAAGTGGACTCTCTACTCCAGACATTTTCTGAGTTTCAAAACTGTGAAAAGAAGAAAGTGAAGAAAACAAGGAGAAGGGGTCTGAAAAGCAGACTCTGTCAGGGAGGGCAAGATAAGGAAAGCGCACCACTGAGGATGCACCGGGAAGGGGGTCGCGGTGAACATGCCGCTGGAGCTACAGCCCCCGGAGTTACCTGTACAGTGAGTGCAAAAGAGACTCAAAAGCCTGTCAAACTACAGCTCAGCCTTCAGCCACCCCAGCCCCTGACGGTATTAAGGTGATTAGTCCCAATCTTTGGCCTGGAAAAGAGAATGAAGAGCCCCCGCTTGAAGGATAATAAAATTTTTTTTTTTTACAGATTTTCATACAAAAAGTGCACTGTGGCCAAATGATGAAAACCCAAAAATAACACAGGTATCTGACTTTTTACCAGAAATCATGGCAACCAGAAGACAGTGGAATTCCAAATGTGAAAAGAAACATAGAATATTCTATAAAAAAGCCAATACAAATAATGGTGAATTAGTGATGTGTTTGGGCTAAGGAAAAACAGGAAGAGAGAAAGAGATTGACTCTATGCTCTCTCTAGCAAGCTGCTTCTCTCCCTGTGTAAAACCTCTGTGGCATTTGCAGGTTAATCCATATCTTTGCCATATCAAGGCTGCCGTAATGCCCATTTGAACCTCAGTCCAGTTGTCTAAAATAATTTGGGTAGAATGCGCAGCGCTTTTTTCTCACCCACAGCAGGTTTGTGAGGTAGGACTGGAAATATGAAGGCGGCTTTGCAGTGGGCATACCTACGGCCAGCTGAGGGGCGCTCAGGTCAGGCTCAGAGCACGCTCAGAAGCGGCTTTGTAGTGGAAGTGATCCTAGCAAAGGCTCCCTGAGGTCACAGGAAGAGATCAAGGAAGAAGCCTGGGGCTCCAGACTCATTGCACTAGGAGCTTTCCCTCTGGTGCCTGGTTTATTCTACGACCACGAAGAGGCTCCCCCACCCAGAGACTAGTTATTATGGTCAAAACGGTCAGGACAAAGGCTGCTCTCCCATGGCTGTGGCAAAAGCCACATGGCTTGATGTGGACATCTGATGTTTTGAAAGTTGATTCAGTCTTTATGTGTAGAAGCTTCTGTAAGGAGTTCTCCAAACTCCAAAAAATGATTCTCTATATAAAGTGTTTGATATTGTGTGTTTAATATTCCAGCTAATTAAAAAGTACATATATTTCCTCCGCAGCGCCCACTGGGAGGGAGGGAGCGCAGAGGGCAGGAGCTCCAGTGCTAGAGTCAGAACGCACTCTGCTTGAACGAATCCGCACCACTTACCTGCTCTGTGACCCTGGGCAACTCCTCTGACCCGTCCCTGCACTCCCCTCATAAGCGAGAGGGAAACTGCCTCCTGCTTTATATGGGTATTGTGAATTTCAGTGAATGAAGGCATGCCGAGCACATAATTGCCGGTATAGATACACAAATATTGCCTATGATTATTGACTCAATGTCGTTCCTGTGAGGGAGATTTGAGAGATTTACGCATTGTCTTTCTTCAGTAATCATCCACTAAGTCAGCTGCCAGCACTGTATTCAATGAGACTGCTCCAGCAGGATGCTATAGTGAGATTACATCTTGAATGCAAATAGGAATATATGTTTAAATAGCTCTTGTAGAAGAAACTCAAAAAGTGGTTTCTTCTTGGCTTTTTGTCATATTTTTCTGAATGCAATCTGGGTAATGTATCAGTCTGGGTTTGAAAGTCATAATTTTAAAAATAGCGTCAGTATCTTTGTTCACAGGATTGAGTGAAAAATCTTTCAAACCCGCTGTGAGTCATCCTCCATCTCTAATTCAGACAGGAAATGCGGAGAAAACCTCTTCTTGGTCTAATGAACTGCTCGTCCGCTAAGAAAATTGAAATCCTGTGATACAAATCATATCTGAATATGTCTGTTTTTTTAAAATCAGATTTAATTAATTACTCCTTCCATGGGACCTGAATAAATTATAGCATTTAATATATGATGACAGTAATACGTCTGCATAAGAGCATTTTATGGTTTTCATTTGGCTCTCGCTCTGTACTTTGAGCAAGGTAGGACACGGGCCAATAGCTTTATTTATAGATGAGGAACCAGTCTCAGCAAGATCTCAGGCACGGCCTTCAGTGGTGCACCCAGTATGTGCTGTAGCTGGCGTTAGACCCTCTCATTCTGAGGCCAGTGGCTTTTCCACGATGTCAGTGCCACAAAGAGTTAACTTGACTTCCAGTATCTCATCCCCGGTTTCCAGAACATTTTATTTACCTCCCCGGTGTTGGACTGTATATACCAAACAAGATATCCCCTGGCATGGAAGATATTTTATATCATTTTTCCACTGTGGAATCATATTAGTGCTTCCAATATTTGATCGGAAGGAAAGTCTTAAATCTGTATCATGACATAAGCGAGTATGATGATTTAAAATTATAAAAGTACATTCTTGTTGAGATTTAGGGCTCTGGAAAGTATTTCTCTGGAATATCACCACGCTTAAGATGCTTAGGAACACTCATTGTTTCACATGCTCTTTTGATGATACTACAACCCTTTAAGGTAGCTAGGCCACTATCCCATGACACAAACGGCAATCTGAACCTTAAAAGTATCTTTGTTCGTGAAATGCGAGGGCGAGCCGTCCTGTAGCCTCGAGATAGCTGTAGAGCACAGCACTCTAGGAGAAAGCTGCACTGGATAAAAGCCAAACAGCCCTTGACACCTGAGCTGAAGCTCCTGGAGCACTCCCTGCCCACGTCCTAGCAAGCACTCATGCCACACTCCCATACCCTCCGAGCCCACCCAGATAACTCAGTAGTCCCTGGGCTTTTAAGCATTGATGTCATTCCTCCAGGAGGCCATTTTCAGGAGCTGCTCCCACGCCCCTCAAAGCCCAGGACGGGTTGACAGCCATTTACTTCCAGAATGCCCTGACTTTGCCCCATGGTGACATTTAGCACATAGCATCGTACCGTGATTTTAACCAAGGAGGACTTGGAAGACAGAGGCTGAGAATATGATGCTGGAGCCATCCTACCTGGGTTTAAATTCCAGGCCTGCACTCATAAGATACATCGTCTTGGATCACTGTCTTACTTCTGAGACTCAGTTTCCTCATCTGCAAAATGGGCAGGACAATTCTCATGCTGGCCTCAGAGATAAGGACCTTGTGAGGATTAATGAGCTTGAAAGCAGACAGCAGTCATTGTCTGGCATTCATTTTATACCTTTCCCAATGAATCCACCTGTTGGTGTCCCAGGGAGCTAGCAAAGTAATTAGCTCAAAGAAAGTACGTGAATGTTTGGAAGAGAAAATAACCCTTAATCTGTTTAGCAAATGAGTCTAAAGGATAAATATATCCCTTTGCAAACATTTAGTTGTCGTCTTAGAAAAATTAATATGGAAGCATTAAGGAGACATAGGAGTGAAGATATTGTTTTGATATTTTAGTAGCTACATTTCACTCCTATTTGTATTAATAGTTTCATTATTTAAAATTTATCCAACAAGGCACTTTTTAAATTTTTTTTATTATACTTTAAGTTCTGGGATACATGTGCAGAACGTGCAGGTTTGTTACATAGGTATACACGTGCTATGGTGGTTCGCTGCGCCCATCAACCTGCCATCTACGTTAGGTATTTCTCCTAGTGCTATCCCTCCCCCATCCACCCACCGCCCTCCAGGCTCTGGTGTGTGATGTTCCCTGCCCTGTGTCCATGTGTTCTCATTGTTCAGCTCCCACTTATGAGTGAGAACATGCGGTGTTTGGTTTTCTGTTCTTGTACTAGTTTGCTGAGAATAATGGTTTCCAGCTTCATCCATGTCCCTGCAAAGGACATGAACTCATCATTTTTTATGACTGCATAGTATTCCATGGTGTATATGTGCCACATTTTCTTTATCCAGTCTATCATTGATGGGCCTTTGGGTTGGTTTCAGGTCTTTGCTATTGTGAATTGTGCTACTACAAATGTATGTGTGCAAGTGTCTTCATAGTAGAATGATTTATAATCCTTTGGGCATATACCCAGTTATGGGATTGCTGGGTCAAATGGTATTTCTGGTTCTAGATCCTTGAGGAATCATCACAGCTTTCCACAATGGTTGAACTAATTTACACTCCCACCAACAGTGTAAAAGCTTTCCTATTTCTCCACATCCTCTCCAGCATCTGTTGTTTCCTGACTTTTTAAGGATCGCTTTTCTAACTGACATGAGAGGGTATCTCATTGTGGCTTTGATTTGCATTTCTCTAATGACCAGTGATGATGAGCTTTTTTTTCATATATTTGTTGGCTGCATAAATGTCTTCTTTTGAGAAGTGTCTGTTAATATCCTTTGCCCACTTTTGATGGGGTTGTTTTCTTTTTCCTGTAAATTTGTTTAAGTTCTTTGTGGATTCTGGATATTAGCCCTTTGTCCGATGGATAGATTGCAAAAATTTTCTCCCATTCTGTAGGTTGCCTGTTCACTCTGATGATAGTTTCTTTTGCTGTGCAGAAGCTCTTTAGTTTAATTACATCCCATTTGTCTATTTTGGCTTTTATTGCCATTGCCTTTGGTGTTTTGGTCATGAAGTCCTTGCCCATGCCTGAATAGTATTGCCTAGGTTTTCTTCTAGGGTTTTTAATGGTTTTAGGTCTTACATTTAAGTCTTTAATGTATCTTGAGTTAATTTTTGTGTAAGGTATAAGGAAGGGGTCTATTTTCAGTTTTCTGTGTATGGCTAGCCAGTTTTCCCGACACCATTTATGTACTTTTCAGATAAGCCTAGTTTTGCCATACGGATACAAATATATGAACCAAAATTTTTGAAAGGGGCAGAGCAGATTGATTTTAGTTGGTTGATATTTATTTTTAATAAATATCACATATTAAAGGCATGTAGCTTACCACAAATTCGTTTTCTATGAAAATACTGTAAGCTTTCAGCAGGATTCAGATTTTAACAGTCCACACGGCTTCTGTGCAGACAAGGGATGCCATGGACCTATTTGGAGGCTGGCTGCCTAGGTGAGGAATTGATTCCTTAGGAGTCCCCTGGGGACTCAGGAGCTTACATAGGTGACGTCCATCCAGCTCACGTGAAGACTCTTGGCCAGACGTCCATTTTCCGTCTTAATCAACATAGAATCTGAAGAAATGCAGGCCCGTTTCCTGAGATAATGAAGTCTTTGCCAGCCAGGGTTAATCTCTCTTTGCCATTATTGTCACGGTAGCCATCAATCAGATAACCTGGGTGCGTTTCCTCTTTGTCCAATGAAACTTTTCTTAATGGTTCTATTTCAACTGGTTGTCACTGATCAGACACTTCTGTGTGGGAAATTTTGAATTTACCCAAAATAGTTCCCTCCAGACCCCAACTTTCCTTGGACAATAGCACTGCTCTTTGGATGTTGCTCGGTTCTCACTTCGCTCTCCATAACAAATAAAGATATATTTATGTTTTAGACTCTATTGCTAAACAACTGACAGAGACAGGAGCATGGGAATTGTGTGGCCCTTGTCCTGCCGCTGCCCCCCCACCCCCCCAAACACACAGCTCTTGCCCCTTTTCTGTGGCCATTGAAGATGTCTGTCATCAGAGTCGTACTACATTGGACTTAGTAGTTCACCTTCTCCTTCTGATTTGCTCTAAACCAGAAGGAGACTCGCTCCGTTTATCAGAACACCACACATGAGAGGAATGCAGGAATGCTGTTGTTTCGCAAGCACCTGGCTCTTGGCAGGGGCACTCTCATGCCCTCCTTCCTGGCTGTGCTGCTGAGATGCCCACGCTGGTCTGGATGGACGCATGCAAGCCCCACGCCCTTAGCCCCCATTGGCATAGCCTCAGCCCCACACTGAGGCCCCTGCCTTCAAAGGCCTGGGGGCTCTCCTTCCCAGAGGGTATCCAAACAGTCATTCAGTCAACCTATTTACTCTTCCCAGGGAAGAAAAAATCATAATTCAAGAAGCCACGCAGTCAGCTCTACTGGCAGCCAAGCACCTCCCAGTCTCAGACAGGCAGCCTGGTCCAGTCCTGGCTAAAGTTTTCCTTGCAATCACAACTCAAAATTCACATCTCTTTTCCTGTCCGTAGGGGTTTTCCTTGAGTATCACCTCATGTGTCATCACACAGAAACCAAAAAATTCTACTACCACCTAGATTCTACAGTTGATATTTGTTTTCTTACTTCCTTTAAGCTATCCATGCATGAATCTTTGGATTTCAAACATCTGCTGATTGGCAGTAAGACCAGTATATACTTGTGTTCAGTTAGTATTTTATGGTAAAATTCAAGTGTAAGGACAATAAAGTGTAAAAATTATAGGTCCATGTAATGCTTAAGTGTCTACTCCTCAAAGAAGTAATTACCAGTAAAAAAGTGCGATCAGGGCCAGGTGCGGTGGCTCACGCCTGTAATCCCAGGACTTTGGGAGGCCGAGGCAGGTGGATCACGAGATCAGGAGATCGAGACCATCCTGGCTAACACGGTGAAACCCTGTTTCTACTAAAAATACAAAAAACTAGCCGGGCGCGGTGGCGGCGCCTGTGGTCCCAGCTACTCGGGAGGCTGAGGCATGAGAATGGCGTGAACCCGGGAGGCAGAGCTTGCAGTGAGCTGAGATCGCGCCACCGCACTCCAGCCTGGGCTGCAGAGCGAGACTCTGTCTCAAAAAAAAAAAAGTGCGATCAGAACAAACAACAGATGAACACAAAGAAGCCACAGAGTCTGAGGACGAGCCTCACTGAAGTAAGAATGACAAGGACGTTTGAAAGTCACTCTGTTACTCCCTGTGTTCATACTTCAAATATGTGGGCTGTTTGGGCCGTTTGCATGGCTCTACATTTTCTTCTTATTACCCCGTGTGCCCAATGCTACTGTTATTTACAGAATTTATTTTTTAGTCATATCCCATATGACTTGTGTAATTTTATTTATCAAAGCCTTGTTATCAAACCATGTTGGGGTAATTTATTGGTCTTTTATACCAAAAGCCTTTGTTTCGTCAATACAAAACATAAAGCTCTAGCGGTTTGGAGTTCATCCAGAGTTGCACAGCATTGTGATTAGCCCATTTGTCAGGACTAATTACGCTCAAGTTAGAACAAAGTCTTTTTAAAAAGTAGCTAGCCAGCCCCCAATTTTAATGAGGACTTAGAGTCATAGACTTGGCTTGGAATTCATCATCGCTCCCTGAGTATGTGTCAAGTAGAAAGAGAGGGCACATTCCAATGGCTCTTTATTTCTTCTGTAATAAAGTCACAGATAAAAGGAGCATAAAAAGCATGCTTTGGTCTCGGTTTAAGTCTGACTTCAAAAGAATCTGAAGATGATGTGAAGTTAATGCGCTGCTCCCAGGACATCATAAGATGGCTAAGCATGCAGCCCAGGGTGACTGCAGCAGCTGCCAGCCCTGGCTGTGGGATCCGGGGCAAGTCTAAGGAGAGAGAGCAGTTGGGCCTGGAAGCCCTATCCCAGCCCCTGCCTAGCACAGGGTTCTTTTTCTTTCTGCCATTTTAACTAAGCTGGAGGCCCCAGTGTATTTTAGGGAATCAGTCTTCAAAATAACTGCTGATTCCATGCAGTGATATTGTTTGTTTCACAAGTAGATTTGCTTTTATAAAGTAGAATATTTATTTGTTCAAGACATATATTCATGTTGTTGTTTATATTGATGAGAGAACCACTCACAGACAGCTGTGCACTCACTCCGTGCATGTAAAGGCCGGCCTTAGGCCCTGCACTTCCTGTTTAACTTGTCTGCCATCTATGAGATTCTGTGTCTTCAATTCACAAGCTGTTCAACAACCCCTAAGAAAAAGGGCAATTTGTATTGAATAAGAAGACTAACAAAGATTTAGTCCTTTTGAAAAAGAAAATGCTGATAATATAATGTTAGGTAAAAATAGTTATATAAAATCTTCTATATTGTTTTATGTGTTTGTACTGGGGTGTGGATATGCATCAAAATAAAAAATACCCTTGTGACAAAATTGTAGTGGTGGCTTTTCTCTCATATCTTCATAATGTTTCTCTTTCTTCTCAAAATATTGATGCATATTCCAAATGATTTAAATTTTGCTTTAAAAAATCTTGAAAATCACAGAAAAATATGTAGAAGAAAACAACAAATCTCCATCTCCACCAGTCTTTGTTAATATCTTGGTATATATGTTTCCAGAGTTTTGTTTTACCATGAGACATACTCTTTTTCATACAATAGACTTGATTTCATATTTTTAAAAAAACTTCAAAAATGGAGAAAAGGATAAACATGATAGTATTTTTTTAAAAAGCTTAAATTCTATCTCCTAGTAAAAATCACAACTAATATCAGGTAGATGTCTTTCAAAAACAATCTTCATTGAATTCACACAGACAGATTCATAGGCCAATATGCAGACAGAAAATGTAGCAATGTTTGATAACAATTTTGTACGACTGATATTATTTTAAAAAGTAACTGGGATTTTTCTGGATTCTATTAGAATAAAAAAAGAAAATAGAGGAATTAAAACTTCAAACAAGTGGGTATTTTTTATCAACGAATATATTACTTTCTGAAAGATTGCTCTGAAGTTAAGAAAAACAATTTTAAAGATTCAGAGATAGAAATATATTATTATCTGAAAGATTGCTCTGAAGTTAAGAAAAACATTTTCAAAAGATTCAGAGATAGAGTGATTATTAGCTATATTCTTCAATTTTAGACAGAATCAATAGTCTCAACACTATGAAAAATGAAGTAACGCCAATACCTTCCAGCCAGAGATTGTTAAGAACACTCTGACAGTTGATTGATTGGGATGATTACTTGTTGCAGTGAAAGAACACATATCATGGGGAACCATGGGGCACCTCAGTAAGAGGGAAATAAAGGAATTATTGTAGGTCTTAGGTGTTTGGATGGAAGGTTTGAGGGACTAAGGCTTGGCTCTCGAGTGGATTTTATCAGGAAGCCATGGTTATTTGCTTTTATAAAAGAATGGATGTTGAATTTTGTCTGCTTTTTCTTTACCATTTCATGTGATCATATGATTTTTTCTTCGTTAATATTATGGGTTGCATTGATTGATTTTCAAATATGGAACCAACCTCAAATCCCTGGAATAAATCTCAGTTGGTCATTGTAAATAATTACGTCTATAAGTTACTGAAGGTATAATTACTCTCATAAATATTAATGCAAATTTCTTAACAAAATATTAGTATTGTTAATATTAACAGTACAATATTAATATTATTAGTTTGGTATTAATATTGCGTAAATTTGATAATATTTGTTAATATTTTGTTAAGAGTTTTAAATATTTATGAGAGTAACTCTGGCCTCATAAAATGAAGACAGAAGTGTTCCCTCCTCTCATACGTCCTGGAAGAGTTTGTGTAGAGTTGGTGTTAATTCTTCTTTAAACATTTGGTAGAATTCTCTAGGAAGTAATATGGGACTGAAGATTTTTTGTTCAGGAATTTTTAAATTATGAATTCAATTTATTAATGATTATAAGACTATCCAAATGCCTTATTTTATGTTGGGTGAACTAGGGCAGTTTGTCCTTTCCTAGAAATTGGTTTATTTCATCTAAGTTACCACATTTATGTTTCAGAAGTTGTTACACTATTCCTGATTATCCCTCTGATGTCCTTACAAGATCGGTAGTTTTATGTTTTACTTCCAATATTGGTAATTTGCTATTATCTTTTTTGGGGGGCCAGTTATCCTAGTGGTTTGTTAATCTTATTGATACGTTTGGAGAATTATCTCTTTGTTTCTTGTTTTTCTTCTATATCATTCTGAGTCATCAATTCCATTAATTTCTGTTCTTTATTGTTTCCCTCATTCTACTTGATTTGGGTTTATTTTGCTCTTGTTTTTCCGATTTCTTAAAGTGGGAGTTTAGATTATTGATTTCAGACTTTTCTTCTTTCCTGAAGTGTACATTTAGTGCTATAAAACCCTCATTAAGCACTACATTAGCTGTATCCCACACGTTTTGATGCCTTTTATTTCACACTCTACTAGTACGGACACTTTATCAGTTTAAACGTAGTATAGAAGCCACATCTCATTTTACATCTTCTATAGCCACTAAACACTAATTCCTCCTCCCCCAGCCCATGGGAACCACCTTACTACCTTCTCTTTCTATGACTGTGACTGCTTTAGAAACTTTTGTAAGTGGCATCATACAATATTTGTCCCTTTGTGGCTGGCTGATTTCACTGAGCATGATGTCCTGGAGGTTCATCCATGTTGTAGCCATGTGACAGGATTTGCTTCTTTTCTAAGGTTGCATAACATTCCATTGTAAGTATATGCCATATTTAAAAATTCATTCATGCTTTGATGGATATTTGAGATGATTCCACCTCTTGGCTACTGTGAATGATGCTGTTGTGAACATGAGTATGCAAATATCTCTTTGAGACCCTGATTTGAGGCGGCGGTGGCTCAACCTGAAATCCCAGCACTTTGGGCGAGGGCGGAGGATCACGAGGTCAGGAGTCCGAGACCATCCTGGCTAACGGTGAAACCCCGTCTACTAAAAAATATGGCGAGGCGGTGAAAGCGAGCCTGTAGTCCCAGCCTTTCGGGAGGCTGAGGCAGGAGAATGGTGAACCTGGGGCGGAGCTTGCAGTGAGCGGATCCGGCCACTGCATAGCCTGGGCGACAGAGCGAGACTCCATCTCAAAAAAAAAAAAAAGAGACCCTGATTTGAATTCTCTTGGATACACATACATTTAGAACCACATTGAACAGTTTTACAATATTTGCTTCAACTATCAACATAAATTAGAAGAGCCAAGACAAGGAGAGTCTGTTGTATAATTCTTTCCACTGATCTCCCGTGTGTTCTGTTGATCTCATCCATTGAATTTTTAATTTTGTTTACCATACATTTCAGTTTCAGATTTTCATTTGATTCTTTTTGTGTCTCCTCTACCTTTGCTGAGACTTTCTGTTTGTTTCCAAAGTGTGTGTAATCACTTGTGAAAGCATTTTGTGATGGCAACTTTAAAAATTCATGTAAAATTCCTCACATCTTTGTCACCCTGGTGCTGGTATCTGTTGATTGTCTCTTTCTTATTCTCTGTGTAGCAAACTGTTTTTTTATTGAAAGCTGGACATTTTGGATGTTTTACTATTAGGCTCTGAATCTTTCTAAAATGTTGTATGAAGCCTCTTTTGACACTGCTCTAGTGAGGAGGGAGGGACGTTGCCTCCTTACTTGCGGGGGTGGGGTAGAAGTCCAGGTGACCTACTTGGCCTTCAGCAATATTCCATGGGTGAGGTGCTCCTTGGTCTTTCTGGGCAGAGGTAGGAATTTGATTTCTGCACTAGGCCTCCTCTGCTACCACCCTGGCTTGGAGGGGTTTGGATTTGACACTGTGCCAGAAGCGCTTGTGGCCACCTAGAAGGTATGGAAGTCTTGGGTCCTCTCTTGACCTTCTCTCATGCTGCCCTAGTGGAGGAGTTGGGGGATCCCATTACAACAGAACACTGGGCAGGCCTAGCTTCCTTATTTGGCCTTAGCAGGAGTGAGTGAGGCTGGGGCCACAGGCTTTTTCTGGGAGTGTGGCTGGAATCGGGTAGTTACTGTCTAAAAGTGTTCTGTTGTGTGAGGCTGCCACTTTCTTGTGTTTTTACCTAAAGAGAATCAGCCTTTGTTGGGTATTGCTTTTTGGTCTGTACTTGCTGCTGCTTCCAGGTTGCTGGCTTTTTCAGCCCCTATTCTGGGTTATGTGATGCAAAAAGACAACCCCGGGAAATAATTTTCGTGTCTTTCCTCAAGTCCTGAAGTCCCTAGCTGGTCTTGTCCGCATTTCAAAGCATTATGCTTATTTCATATCAACGTGTGGGTTTATTGGTTTTATTTAGCTTAGTGGATAGGGTAAAGTATGTAGACTTCATCTTCTCAGAAGGAAATGTCCAGAAAAGAGGTAATTGTATGCTTGGGTATCATAATAAATCATATCTAAAAGGGAAGACGAGGCTGAGGCTGAGTCTGCCATCAGTAGAGGAGCAGTAGCCATTTACATAGGGGATGTAGAAAAATGTCTGGTGATTCTTGTGGCTTAGACAATGTTTATGCTTTGTCTTTGTTTAGATAAAGTGGTCTTCTTTTGGTCTTGATATATCATGGTCACAAAATATCCTTGTCTGATGATGATGTTCTCTGAAAATGTTATGCTCAAAAGGAAAGCACCAAGTCTGTGAGTGCCAAGCCGGGTCTGAGCAGCACCACGCCCTGGCCCATTGCACCAGTCCAGCACCCAGACACAGGAGGCTGCTGTTCTCTCTCTCACAGACATGGTCACTTTCAGATTTCCTCTCATCAATATCCCCCTCATGACTAGTTAGTGCTTACATTATCAGTTTTCATTGTTAGGTTCTATAAATGCCAAGTTATCTTTTAAAATTCTGTTTTCCAAGGTTGTTTTGCACTGGTTTATATTTAAGTGAATTCAGTGATTACTGTGCTTTCCTGATATAATACTTCCTTCCTCTCTGAGTTCTTAACTTGGGTGGGATTTATTTTTAAGTAATTTCTCTTACGAAAGACTCACGGGTGCTCTATTCCAGAATTTGTTTCCTTTTGAGAATGTCTGCCCATGTATTGATTCTTTAATTATACCTCGACTGAGTCACAGTGTCTTTCCCGCAATATTTGATAGACATTGTTCTGGTGTCTTCAGGCCTTGATTACTGTTTTGGAGAACTTGGAGGCCGAAGTCATGTTTTCACCTTGGAAAAAATTTGCCTTATTTTACTGAATGCCTAAATTTCTTTATTCTTAATTGAGAAAAGTTTATTTTAAAAAAGCTTAAATGTGAAAATGATTTGGAGTTCAGAAAAGTATGTATTATTTTAATTGGCAGATTTGGTGGTGTTCTTTCTTTGATTAAGGTAGAGTTTCATGTATGATATTTTTTGATATGTTGTGTGTTTTATATGAGTGTTTCCTACCTTATGAACACCAGGTAATTTAGATTGGATTGCCTTTCTGGCTTTCATATTTCTGTCTTACCTCTAATGGCTTTAATTCCATTTTCCCCTGTGTGTGCTACATTCACTGTGATTTCTTCCAAGTCCATTATTGAAACTTCACCGTTGTCTTTTTCGTTCCTCAATGTTTCTGACAAAAGTCATCATCTGCAATCGGTTTTTGGTTCTAAGTTTGTTTACTTAGGTCTGCAATCAGGATATCCTGTTTGTCTCATTATATTGTTTCATTATCTCATTTTAAATTATTTTTATAAATTATTCATTTCTTATGCTACTGTGTGAATAAACTCAAGGAAGTCACTTTTCTTTTCTCTGAGTTGTGTTTTCTTTGGATTTATGTCTTGACTTGTCATTTATGTGATATGCCTATCCATGTTCCCTTCCTTCTGTTTCTTTCCTTCTCCCTCTTTCCTTCCTTCCTTCCCTCCACCACCTGGCATGGAGTGTCTGTTCCTGTCTTCCCTCAGACTGTGAGACTAGTGTTTGCTGCTTTTACACTACCCTTTGCCTTTCCATAGCTAGTCTGGCTTCTGGGGAGAAGGCTGGGAACTCTCCTCTCTGCTTCCAAATTCTTTGTTTCTTTCTGATTTTAAAGCTTTGTGATTGATTGTAACATTTGCTTTTATTTTCTTCTGCATAACATTTTCTCCTTTACTTCTTTGGTCATTGTGTGCAACATCCAACTCCAATTCCATTAGATGTGGGTTCATCTTTTTTTTTAAATTAATTTATTTTTTGAGACAAAGTCCCACTCTGTCTCCCAGGCTGGAGTGCAGTGGCGTGATGTTAGCTCACTGCAACCTCCGCCTCCCAGGTTCAAGTGATTTTCCCGCCCCAGCCTCTCGACTAGCTGGGACTACAGGTGCGAGCCACCACGCCTGGCTAATTGTTTGTTTTCAG
The DNA here is from genome assembly GCF_008728515.1 of Papio anubis. Taxonomy (NCBI): domain Eukaryota; kingdom Metazoa; phylum Chordata; class Mammalia; order Primates; family Cercopithecidae; genus Papio; species Papio anubis. The sequence goes on along the minus strand of NC_044982.1, from coordinate 158,046,776 downwards.
TAGAGACGGGGTTTCACCATGAGGCCAGGCTATTTGAGGCCAGACTGGTCTCAAACTCCTGACCTCAGGTGATCCACCCACCTCGGCCTCCCAAAGTGCTGGGATTACAGGTATGAGCCACCACACTCAGCCAGAGGTGGGTTCATCTTTGACTCCAACTCCCTGGAAAGCTGAATCCTAGGTCTTACCAGAAAGATGGCAGCTTCACAGTTTTCACGGTGATCACTGTGAATGTCTGCCACTCTGTCCAGAAGGCTCGTCTCTGACTCCCACGACAAGCATCACCTTTTGCATGATGTGGCTGCGCTTAGTCCAGCCTTGGCTGTGACTTGGGAAGAAGATATCTGCTCATCGGTACCTTCTCACGGAGCAGACCTCGTCAGCTACAGTGGTGCTGAGGGCGGTGTTTTCGGCATCCCAAGATAACCAAGCCCATATGCCTTGGGGTAGGCATTTGTCATATTTATAATTACAAATTAAAACAGTTCTTAGAATGTTCAGGATTTAATTTGATACGAAGTTATGAGACTAATTCTAGGATATTGAAAACCCAGATCAATGAAGTGGTTCTTTGTTCTTATTCTAAGCACTAATCGATCTCAGACAAAAAATTCCCCAGGAAGAGTCTCAGGAAACAAAACACAATGCATGGGGAGACTGGCCTCCTGACGCCCTCCTGTCCATTCAGATCTCCCATTATTGAAACACTAGCGCCACACAGCAAGACAAATCACTGACTATAAATGATGCAGTCCCTGGCGAGAGGACTCTCAATTTAAAAAAATGTCCAGCCCCAGTCCAAGGATTAGAGTTGCATTTGTTTTCAACAGCCAACTCCCTTTTGATATAAAGCTATTGTTTTAATGGAAATGTTTATGTCGGAGTAAGAGGCAGTGCAGTTCTGAGAATTTGTGATAAGCGGTAAGCATGAGCATCAATTAAGCTTGTAGCTCTTATTGAAGGAATTCGATACAAATCATGAATTTCACTCACCTCATTCTGAAAAGCCTGAAAAGTGTCACACAATGTCTACAACTTCAGCACATTTTAAAAACGAAGCTAACACGCGCTGATACTTTCCATGGCTTAGGCCTTGTTCTGGGGGCTTTACGTTTAAGATTTCTTCTCAAAAACCATAAGAGACATGGATACTATTATTATTCCCCTTTCACTGATGAGGAAAGTGGAACAGAAATTGGACACAGCCAAAATCCAGACAGTGCAGTCCCTATGGCTGTGCGTCTAAGTATCGTGCTAGACCGCTGCTTTACAGAATATGCGTTTTGATGATGGGCGACTAAACAAACAGGCAATTCTGAGGCACAGAGAACAATACAGTTGTATTGGAATCTGCGAGGCACATCAGAAAGTCAGCAGGTGCTGAGAATATGCTAAAGGGTGAGAAAGGCAGGGAGACCCGAGTCCCCAGCAGGTGCTGGGAGAATGCAAAAGTAGGCGCGGTGGCGACCGGAGTCCACAGCAGTTCCTACTTAGGTCATGACTCCCTTAACCTACTTCTCCATGTGGCTGCCAGCTGAAGCGGGTCCAGCATTCCATTCGTTTGTGCCTGACCTTGCATAATCATCTGGTGTCGGTAATATCTCTTGCTGGGCACTGACAATGAAACAGTGACTGAAGGAAACACAGGCCCAGCTCTCACTGTCGGGAGGACGAACATGAATCGCACAGTGTCACAGACAGGTACAAAGTCACAATTGTGATGAGCTGAGGGAAGCCCGCAGGCAGAATTCTCCACAAGTGGATGTGGAAACGGGAGCCTGAGCTCACCCCAGAAGTCCGGAAAGAGGCCTTGAAACCGAGACCCAAAGGGCGGGAGGAGCTCGCCAGGCAAAGGCTGCGTCGGACCTGGTGGAACAGGTGACTCTGGGCGGCTGGGCTGCTCGAGAGCCAAGTCCCCTGGCAGAGGATGCACAGCGTGTCCCTGCTGCAAAAAGAGGGTCAGTGTCTGGGACACAGAGCAAGGAGGCACGGAGGAGCAGCACTCGGAGAAGCAAGCTCACGTCTCTCCGCGTGGGGAGTGGACCTTACTATCAGCTGATTTGAGCTGGGCAGAGCGTGACCAGGAAATGAGCACGAGGGAACTGAATGCAGGGAATTCAAGGATGAACTGAAGGGCAGGGAAGACAAACAGGGAATAGTGAGATAACCCAGAGATGAGCAAGGATGGAAGCACCCTCATGCCCAGCCTGGTAGGACAGAGGCAGCAGGCGCTGTTGCTAGAGGCCTGGTTCACAGCATCTCCCGGAAGCCAAGACAGCACCCGACACACAGCCTGAGGCAGACGGGGAGGAGAACCGCCCTGACTTCCCTCCTGCTCCACCCTGCCGGCTACATTTCCCACTGGGACTCCTCTCAGCCATGCACCGGGGAGCTGCAGAAACAGCTGTACCTGTCAGTCTTCGAAAGGTACAGAGTGGTGCAAGAGAGAGGTAAGAAATGGATCTGTGGGCAAAGGCCCAGCACCAGCCAGACGTTACATAAACGTGCTAAATAAAGCAAGCCCTTATATTCCCAGCCCCTAAGACGCCTTTCCTGTTGGGATCTTCCCTAAGCCCCACCTGCTAATTTAGTCCTAAAAACATACCCAGCCTACTCCATGTTCTCATATATTTTTATTTTAGGATACATTCCCCCGTTGTATCGGTTAAGTGAGTGCACACTTTGCAGTGCTCAGTACCACAGTCTGATCATCTGCATGCACCGTATCATTACATTTCTGATATTTCTGATGACCTGCAGGTGTAATTTGTATTTGCTGTTAAGAAAAAGAAAAAATTAACCCAGGAATCTTACGTAAGGGGGAATGGAAAGGTAAAAGATGACCTTAGATTTAGCCTGGGGAGGCTGTCTGAGGAAAATAAGAAGTAATGTATGTTTCTTTTTTTTTTTTTTTTTTTTGAGACGGAGTCTCGCTCTGTCGCCCAGGCTGGAGTGCAGTGGTGCAATCTCGGCTCACTGCAAGCTCCGCCTCCCGGGTTCACACCATTCTCCTGCCTCAGCCTCTGGAGTAGCCGGGACTACGGGGGCCCGCCACCACGCCCAGCTAATTTTTTTGTATTTTTAGTAGAGACGGATTTTCACCGTGTTAGCCAGGATGGTCTCGATCTCTTGACCTCATGATCTGCTCATCTTGGCCTCCCAAAGTGCTGGGATTACAGGCGTGAGCCACCACGCCCGGCCAAAGTAATGTGTGTTTCTAAATGTTGAAATAGGTGGTAGAAGCAGATTAGCACCTTTGTCCCTGAAGAGCACAGACATCAACCACAGTGATGTAACCAGAACAGACTCTTTTCTAAGCAAGCTCTACAAGTCTTCCTGGAATGTTCCCTGCAGACAGTTATGGGATGAAACGAGCATCAGGCTAGTCCTCGAGGCTGCCTTTTAGAGCCTCAATGGCAGTCACCTCAGAGACGTTTTAAACCCTTCTCCCAGACAGAATGAGTTCCATCCCAAGTGAGGCTCATTCTCCCGCAATCTACTGTATTTAAGTCAGGCCTCCTACCTGACAGCTCATCTCTCACCCTGGGGTTGAACGGATTCCATCACCTGTGAAAAATCCCGAAGCCTTAGGACACAAGGTCGGAACGGATTTATACAAAGGAAAATATGCTTATGAAACATCTCAGCCTGGCTCTCCTCATCTTCTGCATCCTTCAGATATTGAGAGCTGAGTCCGAGTTCTGTCTCGTTTGGTTGTGTGCAAACACCTTTGAACACTTAGGGATGAGAAACAAAGAGTTTTCATTTCAGGTACACCTCTGGTTTATTTTACTGGAATCGCCTACAAGCAGGAGAAGAGTGTGATGCGATATTGAGACAATGACAGCTTTTAGGGGACAACACTTGCTTCCTGCCCCATGAGTCTTGCATACCCATGTTGAAGCATTCTCAAACATTGGCTTTCAGGGATCTCAACCCATAGGGGCCAAGTAACAAGGTGAGTCCTTCCAGGACCGAAGCCACAATCACCAGCATCAGAGCACTCTAAAAGGAAGGTCAAGCTCAAGGTAGGAGAGGGTGTAACATGTAGATAATAAAAATTAGATGGCTTAGGTCAAAGAAGCTAATCAAATTTAACATGAAGTCTAAATTACAACCATTGATCATGTAAACTAAGTTTATTTTCATTCAGTGTTATATGCAGTATCATTTTTATTCAATGAATAATACTTTGTAGCTTGTATTTTGATTTATTGATTGATCCACAGGCTGTTTAATGATTTTATTTAGAAATGATTTTATATTGAAATTTAGTTGTAAGAAAAAATACTGAGATCCCATGCACTCTGTATTCAGTTGCCCCAGTGGTAACTGTGTCTGGAAAAACACACACTCAAAGTGCTTTCTCCTATTCTCTCACTCAACAGCAACAGTCAATACAACAGTCTGTTCTCTCACTATACAGCAACAGACCAAATGTGTGGCTCTTTCCCCCACACCTCAAGCTTGCAGTCAGTTCTGCAGGGGACACTGGCTGGGGGTCCTCCTATTCAATTCTGACACTATCCACCTGGAGACAGCATCAAATCCTAAAGGTGGAGGGCTCAATCCTTAAAACCACCCCACACTCAAGACACCCATGGCAAGTCCAGGCCTCCGGAGCTTCTGACCAATGGGCTCCAAGTTGGGGTTCTCACAACCCCCTCTTTGGGACTGATCAATTTTCTGGAACGGCTCACAGAACTCAGGGAAATACTTATTTCAGATTACTAATTTATTACAAAGGATATTTTACAGGATACAGATAACCAGGCTGATGAAAAGATAATATGTAGGGTGAGGTCTGGAAGGGTCTCAGGGCAGGAGCCTCCCCCCCATGGAGTTGGGGTGCATCCACACGTGGGTGAGCTCTTGTTCCCGTTCCCGTCAGCCTCCCCACATTCAGCCATCTGGAAGTGCTCAGAACCCTGTCCTTTGGGACCTCTCACAGAGACTTTATTACACAGGCATGGTTGGTTAAACCTCTGGCCATTGGTGATCAACTTAACTTTCAGGTTTCTCCTCTCCCTCGAGGCTGGGGAGTGAGGCTGAAAGTCCCAGCCTTCTAATCCTGCCTCGGTCTTTCAAGTGACCAGCCCCATCCTGAAGGTGCCTAGCGGCTGCCAGCCATCACTCAATTATTAGCACACAAAACAGGCATCACCTGGGAGATGCCAAGGATTTTTTGGAGTTGCATGCCAGAAAACGGGGATGAAGCCAAATATATATTTCACAATGTGATAGTAATGTTTTGGGGAAAAGGCGACCACCACAACCGTATTACAGGCACGAATCCAGTCAAGATGAGAACATTTCAATCACCACGTGGGCCTCTCACTGAGACCTTTTTATACCACACCCACTGTGCTCCCACCCGCACCCCCTCTGTAGCTCGCTGCAACCCCTCATCTGCTCTCCATTTCAGGAATCCTGTATCAGTGGAATCATATAAAACGGAACTTTTGGATTTGACTTTTCTTCTTTCTTTTCTTTCACTCAGCATAATCCTCTGGAGATTTGTCCAAGTTATTGCGTGTACAATAATTTGACTTATCCCAGGGCTCAGAATACGGTCTATTTTATGTGCACATACCAAGGATGTGTACTCTACTGACACTGGGCGGAGTGTTCTATAAATGCAAATTAGGTCAAGTTGATTGCTAGTGTTGTTCAAATCTCTTGTATTCTCACTTATTTCCTGTCTGCATGTTCAAGCATTTATTGAGAGCGAAGTACTGAAATCACTAAGCATAATTGTAGATTCATCTATTTCTCCTTGCAATTCTGTCCATTTTTATTTCATGAAATTGGAAGCTCTGTTATTAGGTGCATGAATGTTTAGGGTGATTATTTCTCTTGTGGCACTGACCCTTTTTCATTAGGAAATGAACTTCTTTATCTCTCATGATGTTCTTTGTCCTAAAATCTACTTTGAGATTAATATGGGCTCTTGAGCTTCCTTTGATTATTATTACTATGGTAAAACTTTTATTTAATCTTTTACTTTTAGTCTATTGTCTTTATTATTAAACTCTTTTTCTTATAGGTAACCTGTAGTTGAGTCTTGCTTATATATCCGAATCAAAAAACTATGACTTAATTGGAGTATTTGCACAATTTAAACTTGATGTAATTATTGACACTTTGGGTTTTAATCTGTGATCTTGCTTTTTTGTTCTGTTTCTCCTTTTTTCTCATCTTTTGTTCTTTTTCTCCTCTACTTGTCTATTTTTTGTTCACATTTTTCCTCTTCTTCTACCTTCTTTCATATTGATTGAACATATTTTATGATGCCATTTTATCTTCATAGTTACCTTTTGAGCTATAACTTTTTGACTTGTTATTTTAGCAGTTTATTTTAGAGCTTATTGTATACATCTTGAACTTATTACAGGGTACCCTTAAATATTTTACCACTGTATGTATGATGTAAGAATTTTACGAGTACACTTATATTTTTCCATTCCCAAACTTCATGCTATTGTGATTATACATTTTACTTTTGCATATGTTAAATATCATACTACATAGTTAATATTTTTGTTAAGGAGATTTAAATAGAATGAAAATAAACTTTATTTCCCTCTGTAGTTACCATTTCCAGGACTGACATTTCATTTGTGTGGATCCAGATTTCCATTTGGTATCTTTTTTTTCCTTCCCCCACCCCCAAAGATTTCCTCTAACATTGATTGTAGTGTGGGTTTGCTAATGATCAATTCAGCTTTCATGTCTAGGAAAGTCTTTATTTTGCCTTCATTCTTTGAACATATATTTGCTGAGTATAAGCTTACAAGTTAACAGGTTTTTAAAAATTTTTCCTTCAAAATAATTTTTGATTTACAAGAGAATTTATTTACATTTTGCTCACTTTCCCTTAATGTTAATATTTTACTTTGCCATAGCAAGGTTATCAAAACTAAAAAATTAGCATGGGCACAATACTCTTAGCTAAACTACAGTCTCTATTCAGACTTGACCAGTTTTTCCACTAATGTATTTTTTCTGTTCTAGGATCCAATTCTCGATACCATGTTGCATTTAGTGTTCATATCTCTTTAGTCTCTTCAAATCTATGGTAATTTCTTTTTTATGACCTTGACACTTTTGATCCCTACTGGTGAAATATTTTGTAGAATGTCCTCAACTTGGTCTTGTCTGTTTTCTCATGTTAGGCGCTTCTCATCGTATCACACAGGGATTACATGATGCCAATATAGCTTATTACTGGTGGCGTTAACCTTGATCGCTTGGTTAAAGTTCTGTCTGCCAGATTTCGCCACTGTAAAGTTACAATATTTTCTTTGCAGTTTTCTACTTGTTAGTAGTGAGTCACTAAGTCTAGCCCGTAATCAATTAAGGAGATAATGTTAGCTGTAGTGTTTCTGTAGATGTGCTTTATTGGTTAATGACATTCCTTTCTATTCCTAGTTTGCTAGAAGCTTTTAATTATAAATTGATGTTTCAATTTATCAAAATTTTTTTTACATTTTCTAAATAATCGTGCTTCCTATTTAGTGTGTTAATATGTTGAGTTATCGTGATTGATTTTTGAATGTCACCAGCCTTGTATTCCTGTCATGTGGTGTGTGTGTGTTTAGCTAGATTCAGTTTGCTATTATTCTGTTGATGGTTTTTGTGTCTGCATTAATTAAGTATATTAGCCTGTCGTTTTCAGAAAATACCTGTGTCTGGTTTTGCTATTAAGGCCTAATAGAGTAAGTTGGGTGTAGTTCCCTTTTGTTCTATTTTCTGAGAAAAAAAAAAATTGTATAGAATTGGTGCTATTTCTTTCTTAGATCCTCGGTATGATTTGCTAGTGAAGCCTTCCGTGATTTGAATGGTATTTTTAGAAAGACTAAAATTTAACTTAATAGATATAGGTTTATTCAGGTTATTTCTTCTTGAGTGAGTCTTAATAGTTTGTGGGGATATGTTCATTTCACCGAAGTTGCAGAATTATTGGCATGGTGTTATGCATTCAGCACTGTTCCCTCACCATCCCGTAATGTTGCCGCCACACCCCCTTCATTCCTGATATTGGTGATTTGTGTCTTATCTCTTTCTCTTGCTTGGACTCTCTAGAGGTTTATCAGTTGCAATGGGGAGAATTCTAAAATGGCCTCCAGGATTTCCCACCTGCTGCATAATCTTCAATACTATGAACTTGATGGATTTGACTCCCATGACTAAGTTATTTATACGACACAGTTGAATTTAAGGCATGGAAATTATCTGGGTGGGCTTTACTTGATTATACAAGCCCTTTACAAATGGAGTTTTCTCTGACTGGTTCCAGAAGGGGAACTCAGAGAGTTGAGGCACCGGAAGAATTGGACGTGGTCTTGCTGGCTTAAATATGGAAAGGAAAGGGGGAGCTGAGTGCAACCACTGGCTAACAGACAGTGGGGAAACAAAGGACTCCATCTTGTAGCCACAAGGAGCTGAATGCTGCCAAAACCTGCTTGATCTTAGGAGATTTTTCACTAGAGCCCCCAGAAAAGAATGCAGCCCTGCTAGCATGTGGATTTCACTCTTTTGCGACCCTAAGGAGAGAGTGTAGTAATATCATGCCTGGACGACTGACCCACGGAACTGTGACAAAATAATGGGTGTTTTCTTAAAACACTACATCTGCAATCAGTTGTTAATATAGCAATAGAAAAACTAATATATTAATTTTATTTACTTTTGGAAAAAGCAACTTTTGGGTTTTTTTCTTTTAAATTTTACTAACTTCTTTTATAATCTTAATTGTTTCCATTTCTCTGATTTTTTTTTTCACTAAAGTTGCTATTTTTTCTAGTTTCTTAAGGTGGTAGCTTAGATACTGACTCAAGGGTCTTTTTTTCTTTGCAGTGTAAGTATTTAATGCTATAAATGTCCATCTAAGCAGTTTTTACTTGTATTACACAATTTTCATAGATTGTATTTTAATTTTCAGTTCAAAATATTTTTAATTTCCCCTAAGATTTTCTTCCTGACCTATAAAAACCTACAAACATGTTGTTTAATTTTAAAATATTTGGAAAACCTCTAGTTATCTTTCTGTTATTTATTTTTAGTTTATTTGTACTATAGTCTAAGGACTTACTTTGTCTGACTTATATTCTTTTAAATATGTTAAGCTTTGGCCCAGCACGATAGCTCACACCTGTAATCCCAGCACTTTTCAGGCTGAGGCAGGTGAGGTCAGGAGTTCAAGACCTGCCTGGCCAACATGGTGAAACCCCATCTCTACTAAAGATACAAAAATTAGCCGGGCATGGTGGTGTGAGCCTATAGTCTCAGCTACTCAGGATGCTGAGGTAGGAGAATAGCTTGACCCCAGGAGGCAGAGGCTGCAGTGAGCCAAGATCCCGCCACTGCACTACAGCTTGGGTGACAGAGTAAGACTTTGTCTCAAAAAATAAAAATGATAAATAAAATAAATAAATATGTTAGGCTTTGGCTTGCAACCCAGAATATGTTCTGTTTTGCTGAACGTTCTAGATGTGTTTCAGAAGCATATGTATTCTGCTGTTTCGCTGCCTGGAGTATTATATGATTATAAATAATGTCAAACTGGTTGATAGGATTGTTCGAGTCTTCCATATCCTTACATATTTTCTGTTTATTTGTCCTTTCAATCACTTAGAAAAGATTATTAAATTTTCCAACTATATTTATTTCTCTGTGTCTGTTTCTCTTTTCAGATCTGTCAGTTTTTGCATCATGTATTTTGAATCTCTGTTGATAAGTACGTACACATTAAAAGTTATGTTCTATTAGAGAATCCATCCCTTTATCATTATGTAGCATTCCTCTTTATTCCTAAAAATAACCTTTGTTCTGAAATCTACGCTGTTCAAAATTCATAGAACTACTCCAGCTTTCTTTTGCTTAGTGTTGCACGGTATTCCTTTCTCTGTTTTTTTACTTTTAACCTAAATATGCCTTATACTTAAAGTGGCTTTTATGCAGCATATAGTTTAGTCGTGATTTTTATCCAAGCTGACAACCTGTGTATTTCATCTGGGATGTTTAGATCATTAACATATAAAGTGGTTATTGATAAGGTCAGATTAAAATATACGATCTCACTCTCATTTTTAAAAATGTCTTCCAGCTGTTGTTTCCTTTTCCCTCTTGCTGCTTTCATTACATTTAATTACCAATGCTCCCATTTTGTTTTCTGTTTAGACTTACTGTGTGTAACAATCTTTTAAAACTTTTTAGTTTTAAATAATCCGAGTTGACCTCCAAATAGTATTATGCTGATACCTATGTAGTATAAAAACCTTTTAACAGTATATTCCCTATTACTTTCTACCATCTCTTGTATAATTGCTATTATACATTTCATTTTTTCTTATGCTATAAACATAAAATATATTGTATATTTTTGCTTTAAACAGTTAACTTTTAAAGTCAATATTACCAAAGCATAACACATCCCCATTCATTACCTAATAATTTCTATTTTCTTTTTCATGGATGAAAATTTCTGAAGATATTATATTCCCTATCTCTGAAGAACTTCCTTTCCATTTCTCATTGATTAGATCTGCCACCAATGACCTCCTTTTTGAGATCGAGGTCTCATTTGTCGCCCAGGTTGGAGGCAGTGGGCATGATCTTGCCTCACTGCAAGCTCCGCCTCCCTGGGTTCACACCCATTCTCCCGCCTCAGCTCCTCCCGAGTAGCTGGGACCACAGGAACCCACCATGTCCAGCTAATTTTTTTTTTCTTTTTTTTTTTTTTTTTGTATTTTTAGTAGAGACAGGGTTTCACCATGTTAGCCAGGATGCTCTCAATCTCCTGACCTCATGATCTGCCTGCCTTGGCCTCCCAAAGTGCTGGGATTACAGGCGTGAGCCACTGAGCCCGGCTGAATTCCCTCAGTTTTTATTTTTCTGAGAAACTGTTTATGTCTGTTTCACTTTTGGAAAGTGTTTTTACTGAGTTTCATTGTGGGTTGACTTTTTTCTTTCAGAAACTTAAAGATTTCATTCCATTGTTTTCTTTCTTGCATGATTTCTGAAGAGAAGTCTTCTGTGAATCTTACCCTTTTGCTCCTCTGGTGGGGGGAAAAGCAAAAAACAAAAATGTATCTTTTTTTCCTTTGGCTGCTTCCAAAATGTTCCCTTTGTATCTGGTTTTCAACACTTAATATGATATACGTAGGTGGAGGTTTTTGTTTTTTGTTTGTTTTCTTTTGATTCTGGCTGATGTTTGAGCTTCTTGGATTTGTACTTTGGTGTCTGTCATTATTTTGCAAAATTCTTAGCCATTATTTCTTCAAATATATCGTTTTCTCTTCTTCTTTTTAGATTCAAATAATATGCATATTAGACAGTTCCTTATTTTTTTCACAGCTCTTGGTTTATCTGTCCCGATTTTTAAGCTCGTATTTCTCTTTGTGTTTTAGGTTGGATAATTTCTAGTCACCTATAGTAAAGCTCACTGCGTCTTTCTTCGGCTGTGATAAGTTTACTAATGTGCCTATCAAAAGCATACTTAACCTGTATTACTACATTTTTTATTTCTTGCACTTCCATTAGGTTCTTTCTTATAATTTCCATTGATCTGCTAATTTCCATTATGCTAATTTCCATTGATGAACCAAATCACCTGTTTGGTCTTGCATGTTGTCTATTTCTCCATTAGAGCCATTAACATATTAAATAATTATTTAAATACCCTCTTTCCTATCTTGTTCTGTTCTTAGTAATTATTTTGCCTTTCCAGGCTGCTATTTTTGGTTTTTGTATGTCCCATAATTTTATTTGGAAGCCAGACATGTTTTATAGAGTAGTAGATACTCAGATAAATTTTATGTATGCTTAGAAATAAGCATGCCTTTCATTTTGCTCTGCTTTTAGTGTGAGGGTTCTTGCTTATTTAGTTAGAAGTTAAGCCAGGTTTGAAGTTGACTATCTGCTTGACTGCAGGTCCTGTGGCTCAGTTTTGACTCTTCCCCTTGCACTCTTCCCAGGGAACATCTGTCTCTTGCAGTCACCACCTGGACTACACTGCTGTTTTCATTCTACGCTTGTTGTGTGTGGGTGGTTGGACCAAGGGAGGGTGAGATGTTATCAATGTTTGGAGTGAGGCTCAGTCTTAGGCATGATTTGTAAACCTAGTTTTTAGAGTGTGACCTTCACAAGTGTTCCTGTTCCTTCTCCAGATGTAATGCTGGGCCTCACGGTGCTGCCATCTCTCCCCAAGGGGTAGTGCGTGCGTGATTTTCCAGTCGCACATGCACAGCTGCAGATTTCCACCATTTCCCTATTGCACCAGTTTTTGTTGCCCTTCTCCCTGTGTACTGAGACATTTGCTTCGCAGGGGACACAGTGACGTGGACGTGGGTGGAGTTCTCACAATGAGTTCTGTCATCCTCTCTCGGCAACCCCACAGGGAGGCTTTCTCAGGATTCTCCTTGATCCTCCCTTAGAAACATGGTGGTGTTTCTGGATGAGAAATTGGCAAGAGCATGAGAAACCCTTATCCCTGTGGCAACCAGACGCTTCATATTCTCATGCCACCCCAGACTCAGCATGTAGTGATTAGGTAGAAATTTCTAGCTGAATAAAGTTACTGAGCAACAACACAAGCAACACTTAAACATTCTGCGATGCAAAAACTGGGTTCAATTTTGTTCCCTAAAATAATTAAACTGATTTTTGTCACCAATTTGGGAGCAGTTGTATTGAAACGATCACTCCCTGGGTTCCAGGTGAACCCAGAATGCCTGTTGCCTGTTTCTTTCCAGTGAGGATGATGAGTTGGTGAAAACAGCCATCCTGGATCCTAATAAAAAGTCACGTCCCAGATAGTCCGAATTTTATCAACCAGACATTTCAACTAGTGAATGTTCTGGAAGTTCCTCTGCTTCACCTCTTAGATGGCAGTCACCATGTGTTGAACTTGGAATGAGAAGATGCAAGTTCAGATCCTGATTCTGCCACTTAGAAATAGTCCAAACTTAAGGCCAGGCATGGTGGCTTATGCCTGCAAACCCAGCACTTTGGGAGGCCAAGGCGAGCAGATCACGAGGTCAGGAGATCGAGAGCATCCTGGCTAACACGGTGAAACCCCATCTCTGCTAAAAAAAAAAAAAAATACAAAAAAATTAGCCAGGCATGGTGGTGGGCACCTGTAGTCCCAGCTACTCAGGAAGCTGAGGCAGGAGAATGGCATGGACCTGTGAGGTGGAGCTTGCCCTGAGCCGAGATCGCACCACTGCACTCCAGCCTGGGTGACAGTGCAAGACTCCATCTCAAAAAATAACAATAATAATAATAATAAAAATAATAAATAAATGAAAGCCACATTACAAGTAGCTGTTCCAGAATCTAATCTGCTGATAATATTGTCAGGAACATGACGAACAGGCTTACTAATACTGAGGAATGCACTCAAACAGTGAATAGTAAGAAAACAAGACAGATGTGTAAATCAAACAGAGTGCCCACAAACACATAATTAATGTTTATGAGACGAGGAAAAGAATAAAGCAAATAGAACAAAATATTTCAAGGCCGTATTGGAAAAAAAAAAAAAAATCCTGAAATGAAGGAAGACATGAATCTGCCAACCAGGTCCCAGGAAAACAGGACATGAGACACATGTTAATACAGTTATAACAAATCATGAAGAAAAAAAAAATTAAAACACGAACTTAAATATAAATGTAATTTTAATTTAATTTAAATATATCATCCATAGCAACAGAAATATACATGTATCAAGAACTAAATCTAACAAAAGACTTGCCAGAGCTTTATGGAAGTAATTCAACATTTCATTGAAGGATATTCAAATCGAAATAGATAAAACTTGACGATGACAAATACTTTTTCTTCTTAACTGCTGTACTTTCAGGTAGCTACACTGATTATCTAAATAAATGAGGATACATAATTTATTCCAATCAAAATACCAACAGTGTTTGTGAAAAATTTTCAAACAGATTCTACAATTTTTATGGAAGCACAAAGACCCAAGAAAAGCCAAGGCATCCATGGAGAAGAATACAAAGATTGGCAGCTTCTCTGCTTGTGACCAGTGCTATTATATTAGTTTTCCATTTCAGTTTAACAAATTGCCACAAACTCAGTAGTTTAAAACAAAACACATTTATGACCCTGTAATTTCTATGAATTAGGTGTGGCTTGGCTGGGAACTTTGCTTAGGCTCTTAGGGCTGCAATTAAGGAGTTGGCTGAGCTTCAGTCTCATCTGGAGACTTGACTGTGGAAGAATCAAATTTCCAAACTCAAGTTGTTGACAGAATTATTATTTGCAGCTGTAGAGACCAGAGGACAGTCTCTCTCTTCATGAAAGGCTCAGTCTTTCTTTTAACATCTTTCGCCTGATTAAGTCAGGGTCCCCCAGGATAATCTTTCTTTGATTAACTTGAAATCAACAGATTTTTGGGTCTTAATTACATTTGCAAAATTTATTCATCTTTGCCGTATAAAGAAATTCAATCAAGGGAGTTGATCCATTAAGTGAAACCAAATCAGGTTTTGCCCACACTCACGAGGAGGGAACGATACGACTGTATGACTAACGGGGGGTCACTTTAGCCTGTGTCTGCCACGGTTATGCTGATTAAGTCAGTGTGGTTATGTGTCGGAATTAAAACACACGCACAGATTCGTACAGATACGAACACACAAATAAAAGAGAGGTGGGCCTGCGGATGACCAGAGGTCACAATAAATGATGGTACAGCCACTAATCATGGAATTCAGAGAACTTGAATTGGAGAAGTAGTAATTGCATAGAAGGGAAACCGGAAGAAAAGCAAAACTTGTATAAGGAAACTTGATGGTCCTGGGTTAAGGAACAAATTCTCAAGAATGACACAAATGGTATGAATGGTAAAATAAAAGGTTGATAAATTTAATTTCCCTAAAATGAGAAACTTCTTTTTAAATGTTTCTTAATTTTTTTTTTGAGACAGAGTTTCGCTCTCATTGCCCAGGCTGGAATAGAGTGGCACTATCTCGGCTCACTGCAACCTCTGCCTCCCAGGTTCAAGAGATTCTCCTGCCTCAGCCTCCCAAGTAGCTGGGATTACAGGCGTCCACCACCACACCCAACTAACTTTTTGTATTTTTAGTAGAGATGGGGTTTCACCACATTGGCCAGGTGGGTTTTGAACTGCTGACCTCGGGTGATCCACCCAACTCGGCTTTCCAAATTGCTGGAATTACAGGCTTGAGTCACCGTGACCGGCTGGAACTTCTTTTCATAAATAAATGTAATAAAGAGAAGAAAAAGACAAGTTACCTCAGGGTGATGGATGGAGAACATTAGGCTTTTTGACTGAGCATTGCTTGTTAATCTCTAGGCCTCAGGTGGCTTTTCAGAGAGTATTAAGCTTAGGCAATTTTGAAAGGAAACCAGGCTGGGTGTATCTGTAATGGGCGGGGGAAGAGATGGCCATGAGAAGGAGAGGAGATGGAGGGAAATAACAACATTTAAAGGAGACTCAAAGGATGTTTTTGGTGCCAGAGATGCGATAAAGAAATGTGGTATCTATGACATGAGTTAAGAATGGTTTTGAAATAGTATATATCCTCTGAGGATAATGCTGGGGTAAATTACAAAAGATTCACCTAGTCTGTGGAGGAGTTGGAGTATTGAAAATATCTATATGAACTTCCAAACTTACCGATTAAATGGGATGATAAATTCAGGTGATAAATTCAGGTGGGAACATCTTTAGAGCTCATATATTAGAAATACATTCTGTAAAGGGTTTTCCTTTTTTAAATTTTCTGTGAAGATTTCTTCCTGAAACACAATTGGACTTTTAAAGCACAAGATACTATGTTGCTAGCAAATTCCAAAACAGAAACCTAGAATTTAAAAATTGTAAATTTGCTTATATATTTGGTAATTTACTAATGTGGCTCACAAGACGTTATCTAGCAGCTGGTTAGCATTTTCAGAAAAAAAAAAAAATAACACCCCTACCAACTTCCTTTTTCAATAATAAATTATCTACCTAATGATTCATTAAAATAATAATTTTACAAACAAAGTTTAGTAAAATAAAAAGGTCTTTAAATGTACCATGTCCTTTGATTTTACAAGAAACTAATTGTGTGAAGTGTGAATAAAGAATAATTTTATGTTCTCTGAGAAACATGGAAATATACTTCAATATAGAGTCATTAAATGATATGACAAAAAAAATTTGTACATTTACTTCCTTTGGTGTTTCCAAGCCAGATTTCCTCTGTTGTCCCTACCCGTCAACCTGTCTTTCTTCTGGGGATAAAGCCCCATCTTCGGGGAACTGCTCCTCCTTCCACAGCCAACCTGGGAGCTGCCATGGTCTTACCTGAACCTGCCTTAGTTGAAGTCGATGTGTCCAAGATGGGCAGCGACCTAACCTAAGCCAATACAATCTTCTACACCATGGGTTTTATTTATCTGATTCTGACCTGTCTGAAATTGACCCTCTCAGAGGCTTTCTGAGAATGTGAACTTGGAATCACTGAGAGCAAATAAATGCATGTCAGTCTCTCTCTGGTGGTGGGAACTACCAGATATGGAACTTACTAACTCTGAAATAAATGAATAAATAAGGAAATAGAAAAGCTGCAACTAGTCCACTGTGGTGTTTCAAAACATCATCCCGGGGCAAATTGTATTTCTACGTTTAATGCTAAAAAGCAATTATTGAGAATGGATTGCTGCCTAATGAAATAAATAAAACAAGTATTTGGGATTGGAAATAACTAGCTTCAGGTCCTGCCTTTCCTCTGAATATGCGCCGAGGAAGGAGTCATCTTCATGGGTCATTCTGCCGCCTCCTCCATCACTGACAGCATAGTGCACACCTCCCAGCACTGGGACTTTGACTGGTGCCGCCTCCTCCATCGTTGCCAGCATGGTGCACTCCTCCAGTCATGCTCCCAGCACTGGGATTTTGACTGGTGCCACCTCCTCCATCATTCCCAGTATCTTGCACACCTCCATATTGTGCACACCTCCACTCATGCACCCAGCACTGGGACTTTCACTGGTGCTGCTGCCTCCCTCCTGCAAAGCACCCATGTCTGGGAAAGGCAGAGCCTCAGTAGGATGCCCATGGATGCCCAGGTAGACTTCTGAACTAGGCAAGGGAGTGTGCTGAGGACAGGCATGGGGAGCCCCTCTCACCCCAGGCAGGGAGAAAGCAGGTGGATCTGCTGTAATAAATTGTGCGTCTTGTCTGGAGTTGTTTTCTGTTTATCTTGTCAGTAATCTGCAATGGTGATAATTGAAATTATTCAACTCTTTGGATGTTCCGTTTGGACTGTGCATAACTCCTAGGGTGATTTATTATGCTTTGTTTTTCTGTATATTAGCTTGTTTGTTTATTCCTCTAGGGTTTTGATTGCAATTTTATGCAAAAAATTAATAGGCATTAAGAATCACACATAATTCAAATCACATTTCCTTAGGAAATGATGTAATTTTGGCATTCACATTACTTTAAAATATATACTTGTGCTCTTTTACTGCTTCAGGCTAATCATCATAATTCCTTTGTACTGAAATACTAATTTGTTTAAATTTTTAAATGTTTCTTGGTAAATGGTATCAAAGTTGATGTTTCTATCAACAACTCTAAATATTGCCACAACAGAATATTTCATCCTGCAAAAAATTCTAATTTATTGGAAGCATAGTTTTCATCTGAGCCCAATACCGTCTCCCTATCAATCTTTTAAGTAAAAACTGAACTTCGGGCTGGGCGTGGTGGCTCACGCCTATAATCCCAGCATTTTGGGAGGCCGAGGCAGGTGGATTACCTGAGGTCAGGAGTTCAAGACCAGCCTGGCCAACATAGTGAAACCCCACCTCTACTAAAAATACAACAACAAAAAAAAGAATTAGCCAGACGTGGTGGCACATGCCTGTAGTCCCAGCTACTTGGGAGGCTGAGGCAAGAGAATTGCTTGAACCTGGGAGGCAGAGGTTGCAGTGAGCCAAGATTGCACCATTTTCACTCTAGCCTGGGTGACAAGAGTGAAACTCTGTCTCAAAAAAAAAAAAAAAAAAAAAAAAGGACTTCAGTGATAGTCTTTTCATTCAGCAAATATTAATTAATTTATTATGGTTAGCCAACACTGGTAAACAAGAGAGACATATTCTACAAACCAACCAGTTTATTGGTTTTAAGATAGATATTGTATCAGTAATTTTAGAAACAAATCCATCAATTTATGGGAAGTTGTCAGGGAAGAGTTCCTGGGGCACTAATAGATTTTTAAGCTTAATGAGTGAATAGGAACTATATAGATGTTGGGGAAAGAAAAAAAAAGAGCATATATGCTGATGGGAAGGGATTCAGAGGCATGTGGGGAAGGGTTTTGGCAAGTCTGAGGGCCTGGGCAGACCACATGCCAAGAGTGTAAAGAGCACAGGGCAAGGAGTGTCTAATGCAGAATGATGTGGACCACATGAAAATGTCAGAGTTGTACAAGGGCAGCTAATAAGGAGAAGGCTAAAATGATACTTGTGTTTTAGAAAGTTCCCTTTGACGGCAGTAGGTAGAATGATTTAGAGCCAGAAGGACTGGTCATTAGGAGACAAGCTTGGATCTACGGGCAGAAGGTGGTAGCTTGGACTAGATGGGGAAATGATTTGAGAGCAGTGGATCAGATAGAACCATTGAGAAGAGAAAAGGAGGAGTCAGAGGTGGCTTTTCGGTTTCCTCCTTGAACAAGTGAGAGACAGACCTGAAAGAAGGGCAGTATTGGCATGGGGAAGGTGATAGTTCAGTTCTGGACATGGTGGATTTCAGGCACTGGATGGCTGAATCCAGCAGGCTAAAGGGGTGGAGGATTCAAATGGGGAGGATGAGGATGAGGAGATAATCTCGGCAAGAGCTGGCCTAGACAAGAATGAATGGAGATGCTTTGGGGACAAAATGTACAATGTTAAGCATGCACCCTCTTTCAAGCCCCTAGGGGGTCTTATGGAATCTCCAGTAACATCTACATTGCTCCCAACTTCTTTATGGTGTGGCTCTGCTTTGGTAGAAGAGAGTGGAATGTCAGGAAAGGATCACTTCTGTTTGTTTCTGGGTTGGCACAACTTAAATCCTGGAGTTACAAAAGGATAAGATAAATATACATACATTAAGTAAAACAAAGTGCAGAGTTGATAAGCAAAACTTAATGATATAAATAAAAATATCAAATGGTTACACAAGTTTATGTAAGATATGATAGCTTTGTTATTAATTGGAAAAGCATCCCTTAAAATAACCCTGGGTCTCTTTGAGGGTTGAGTTTACCTATTACTCTTGAATTTAATCATACAACCTATGGAAGGACTCAAGCAATGATAGCTCATCAAGTCATGGCCTGTCATGGAAAAGATATGCATGTGTTTTCACTGTATCCATGAATATGTTCGTTTTGTGCCCTTTACACTGACCGATTAAATGCCTGGTACAGCCATGGATACTATGAAAATTAAATTTAAGAAAATCAGAATTTTGACCATTTCTTGATTTGATGTTGTTGTAGTTATGCATTTTTATTCAAGTCATTCATTTAACAAAATAAATTATAAAATTATTTTCCTGAATTATTTTTGATCCATCAAAGTTGTCTTATTTTTGGCAATATTTTATTACAGGTGATTATGTTGTCATGACTATATATTTTGAATTGAGTAGAAGAATGGGATACTTCACTATTCAGACATACATTCCCTGTATACTGACTGTGGTTTTATCCTGGGTGTCATTTTGGATCAAAAAAGATGCTACACCAGCAAGAACAGCATTAGGTGAGTTTCAAAAACTCTCTTCCATAAATTTGCATAATTTTAATATAGAAGCATTCATAAAAATGCCTTCAATGTAAAAAACTATTTAAATGTGAATGATCTAATTTGAGGGTTACTTGAACTGTGCTTAGACTTTTCTCTTAAGAAGCCAAGTGAGGCTATTCTTTCTCACAATGGGATTCTATGTGTGCTACATAAATCAAGATGGGGTAGGAGATTCAGAGTAAATAAATTGTGATAGTATCCTGTATCACAGGCTGATATGATCACCAAAACATAGGCACATCCCAGAACCTGTCAACTCAAAAGTCCCCCTACATTAATGTCAGGAAGCAGAATTTACCACACACCTCTGAGGACTGAGGACATAATATTGGTAAAAACAGTTTATCAATAATTGAAGCTCTGCTTATATATAGCAACTTTACCAGCAAACGAGAACATGATCATTTTTTTTCAGCTGTAAGCCACACACTAAAACTCAGTCTTTTCATGAATTTTTCTCTGGTTCCCAAAGTCTTCTTAATAAAACACTAACTTTCAGTAGTTTTAGAACTGTGCAACATATATTATGTCAGTTTTTCTTTCTGATAGGAAACTTTCAATGTTTTGATTTTTTGAAGACAGGTAATATATAAGACTGAATATACAGATTGTTTTCCCCAAAAAAAATTCCTATAGAAAAGAGGAAGCTGCCTCAATTTCAAATCTCTGCAACATCTTTCATATCTGCATTGTTATTTCTCTGTGTTTTTTTTTTTAATTTGTGTGTTCAAGAACAAAGCACTGGGCCTGGGTAGACCAGAGGCCAAGAGATTAATTAGCCTGTAATATCCTCTACCTATACTAGTTTTGCATGCTTATAGAAAATACATGATAGAACTGTAGGCAAATCAACACAGATTTTGTGACTAACCCTTGGGGTTATGGCTTCATGGTTACATGTATTAGATGTCACTGTACATAAGATATCTAAAGATAAACTTCAAAGTGATATAATATATAACTATGTTTGTACAACTTGAGACTATGAAAATCCTACAGAGAATAGTTGTTCTGGGCTCAAGATACAGAAGCTAGAATTTCACAGTGCAGTCAGATAATAAATTTATAGCCAGAAGAACTGAGGAACTTTATTTAATAAGATGGTTAGTGTCTAGTTGAGACACCAAAAAGTCTGTGCCTAGAAGTAAAGGGGGTACTCTAAATGTCATTTGATGAAGCTTGAACCAAGCAATAACAAGATCAAGGAGAACCTGTCATAAGAATTCAAAGGGCTTCTTAAAAAGATAATATCATGCAGACTCTTTAAATTATAAGGAGTTATAATAAGAACTTATTAGACACTCTAAGATGTAGAAAAATGTGACCCATGATTACAAAGAAAGAAGGATTAATAAAAAGCAAAGGGAAATCTAATGCTGACTCAGTAGGCATGGACTTTAACAATAGCTATTATAACAATGTCTGAGGACTTAAAGGACAATATGATTTTAATTAATGAACAGATGAGTCATCTCATCACAGAAAGTATACAAAAAGAAATTCTAGAATGAAATATATAATATCTTGATTGAAAAATTCACTAAACTTAAGAGCAGATTGAAGATGGCAGAAATAAAAGGTTATATAAAATTGAAGACCATCAGATGAAAATTATGTAATCTGAAGAACAAGGGAATAAAAAGATTAAAAGAAAGAATGTACCAGTGATCTGTGGTACAATATGAATATGTATAACAAAACTATAAGTGACTATAACTGAGGCGATAGTTAAAATCAGAATAATAAGAAAAAAAGAATGAGGAAAAATATTTTTGAAAAAATGTGGTTAAGAAATTCCAATGTTTGGTGAAAAATACCAGCCTACAAATTCAAACAGCTTAGTGAGATACAAGCAGGAGAAATACAAAGAAAAGCATCATAGTCTAAATGATGACAATCAAAAATAAAGGTAATACTTGCAAGTAGATAAACAAAAATGTCCTGTCGTATGTGGAGGAGCAAAAATATGACTAACTGATTCTTCATATGCAATAATGGAAACCAGAAGATATTTAATTGCTGGCTTTAAAGTATTGAAATTCTATATCCAGAGAAAATGTACTTCAAAAATTTCATCAGAATGAAGTTTTTTTAGATAAACAAAATCTGTGTTAATTTGTCACAGAAAATCTAAAACCATAGTAAAAATTCTAAAACAAACTAATTAGGTAATAGAAATAATAAACAGAAAAATGGATTTATAAGAAGTAATGAAAAACATCAGAAATGGTAAGCATGTGGTGAAATTTTAAAAAACTAGTTTTCTATTTTTATTCTTTCAATTAAAGTCAAAATAATAACAATGCAAGATGAGACTTATGACATAAGAAAAAATAAAATATAGGCCATAAATAGCAATGAGGTTAGGGGACATATGGAACCATGTTCCTATGTGGTACAAAAACGAGTGAAGTAATACTAAAAAAATTCTAAGTAGATATGTTAAGAAATCTTATTGTAATCTGTTGAAAAAATATGAAAATATAATAAAAGGCATAGCTAAGAATTCAACATAGAAATAAGTAAGAGCATATAATAATAATAAAAGGGTAAATTCAACAGAGAGACAAGACTTTCATAAATGCACCCGTACCTAGTATTACAGCTTCATATTAAAATAAACAAAAACTGAGAAGAGGATAAATTTTAAAAATCAATCACAGTTTGATATTTAAATATACTTCTATCAGCAGTGTACACAAACAAGCACATTTGTCCACTTATTTAAGTGATTAAACCAGTCAACAACCAAAAAGCCAGTAAAGGAATGGAGGAGCTGAACAATATCAATGTCTTTGAGCTACTGGATATTATAGAACTCTAAACCTAATAATTACATCATGAAAGTGAATTTCAATATCCACCTCCTGCCATACACAAAAATTTACTTAAAATGGATTATACTAAAATGGTAAAACTAGAAATGTTAAATTTCTAGAAAAATGTTAGGATTATAATGTTAGATTAGATCAAGATTTCTCAGATCAGAAAGTGAATCTTAGGAAAACTTTGAAACATTTCTGACATGAGAATAAACCTGAATAGATATTTCATGTTGTTAGATAATATGAAACATCCTGAAGATCCATTGGTTATGTAAAATAAATACATTTTTCCAATGGATAGCATCTTTCTCCTCTTATGCATTTGATGTGCAGAAATTTTAATTTCTTTTATTAATCTTTATATTAATGTTTTTGTTCTAAATATGTTGTAAGTATGGCTACTTTAAAGATTTTCTGTGTAATATTTTAGTCTGATAAAATAATACAAGAAATGTCCAGCATACAGTAAAATATCATTCATCATATCAAAAAGAAAATGCCAGTATCAAGATGACACAGTTGTTGGAATTATCTGATTAGGATTTT
This sequence comes from Papio anubis, assembly GCF_008728515.1. Lineage (NCBI taxonomy): Eukaryota > Metazoa > Chordata > Mammalia > Primates > Cercopithecidae > Papio > Papio anubis. The sequence continues at coordinate 158,023,569 of NC_044982.1, read as the reverse complement.
AACATATCAGTCATAAATGTGCTTCAATGAGCAAATGCACACATGCTTCAACTAAATGAAAAAATAGAAAAGCTCCACAAAGAAATAGAGGATATAAAGAAGAACTCAGTGGAATTTTTAGCACTGAAAAATACAACGCCAAAATGAAAAGCTCACTGGATATGCTTAACAAAAGAAGAAAAGACAGAGGAAAGAATCAGTGAACCGTGAGACAGAACAACAAAAATTAACCAATCTGAGCAACAGAGAGGAAATATATTGAAAATAATAATCAACTGAGTTTAGGGATATCTCCAAATGTTGACATATGTTAGAGAGGGAAATGATCCAACATTTGTGTTGTTCCAGAAAAAGAGAAATAGAATGAGGCTAAAAAAAAGTATTCAAAGAAACAATGGATAAAAAATACTCAAATTTGCCAAAAGGCATAAATCTAGAGATCCAAGAAGCTGAATTAATCCCAAATAGGTTAAATCCAAAGAATGTTAGGTAAAGACACATCATAATCAAACTCTTAAAAACTGAAGAAAAATTATTGAGAGTAGCAAAGAAACATGTCGCCTTGCCTATGAAAAAAAAAAAAGTTGGATAACAATGGATTCTCATCCAAACTATGGACGCAAGAAGGAAGTGGCACAGCATTTTTTAATGCTGAATAGAAAGAACAGTCAACCCAGAATTCTATACCCAATGAGAGTATCTTTTAAGAATAAAGGAGAAATTCATTCTCATGCGAAGAAGAACAAAGAGAATTTGTCACTAACAGATGTCCCCTAAAATAATGGCTAATGGAATTTCTTGAAATAGAAAATGATAAGAGAAGAATTTTTAACAAAAGAAAGGAAGAAAAAAACACAAAAAGTGAAAATGTGGGTAAGTAAAATGGACTTTCCTTTGCCTTTTGAGTTTTCTAAATTACTTATAGTGGTTGAAGCAAAAAAATCATAATGCTACTTGATGTAATTATTAAACTAATTAAAGGAAATATTTAAGACAATTATATTAAAATCAAGGAAGAGTAAGGGAAAATAAGGTTTCTACATTTCATTCAAACTGGTAAAATGTTAAATATGATAAATTATGTATTTGTAATACTGGAGGAATCACTAAAAAGGCCACAAAGAGTGATGTGCCTCAAGAACACTGTAGATAAAGCAAAATAAAATTCTAAAATATGTTGAGATAACCCATATGAAGGCAGGAAAAAGAAAACAAGATATTATAAAGGAACAAACAAACAGGAAACACAATATAATTACATCTTAATATTAATAATTACTTTCAATGTAAATTGCTGGAACATACCAGAGAAAAAAACAGAAGTTAGCAGCGAGGATTAAAAAAATAAAGCATGACCCAGCTACAATGTGTCTCCAAGAAAGTCACTTGAAATAGGATGATATTGTTACACTGACATGAATGTTCATGTAATCACCAAAAACTGGACACAACCAAAATATCCCTCAACAAGTGAATGGCTAACGAAACTATGGAACACCCAAGCCATGATATCAGCAGTAGGAAAGAACAAACTATTAATGCAGCAGCGGTTAAATGTGTCAATGGCATTGTGCTGAGTGAAAAAAAAAAGCCAATGTCAAAAAGTGTTATTATAGTTTGTGTTTAAATTAGGAGGTTTACTTCTGACTGTGGTAAGATGCCAGCATTTATATTCACTCATCCCTCCAAGGTCAAGAAGAAAGTTTTTCTAGGATTCTGTGAGACCAGGATCATCTCCAAAGCATCCTATATGTAATAGACTCAGCTGAGATAACCTTCCTGAACTCCCTTGGGCTTTCCCCGAAGAGGAAGTCATGCCAACAGGTGTTTGTGCAGAGCACCCTTCTTTACTAGGTAGCTTAGACCCCTGAACTAGAAATGCCTAAGCTTTATTTTTCTTCAGGGTGTATAGTTTCAGGGTGGGTGTGGAAGTGGGGAGGATAAAGCACACGGCCACTGTCTACCTCTGGAATACAGGCCACTCATGAAAACTGATGGACAAGGTCTATGGAAATTGCAGACGCAAACAATTTGTATTTCTATTGAAATAGAAACTAAGATTTTGAACTTCTTAGACATGATGTGATCACATTTTTAAAAGTTGAATTGGATGTTTATTAAAGGAGGATAATGGCTTCCAGCTTCATCCATGTCCCTGCAAAGGACATGACCTCATTCTTTTTTATGGTTGCATAGTATTCCCTGGGGGAGAACATTAGGGAAAACAGCTAATGCATGCTGGGCTTAATACCTAGATGACGGGTTGATAGGTGCAGCAAATCACCATGGCACACGTTTATCTATCTAATAAACATGCACATTCTGCACATGTACCCTGGAACTTAAAAAATATAAATAATTTTTTCAAAAGATCTTTTTCCATAAAACTACATCTGATGTAAGTATAGACTTTTCCGGTTTACATAGCATTTTTACATGAAATTTTACCATCTATATTAAAGAGTACCTAGCATTCTGTTTTCACTGCACAAGTTAAGGAAACTGATTCAAGATGGTAAGTGGCTTCTCATGGTCAAACGCTGAGAAGGCCCAGAGCAAGGCGGAGGGCTTGGACTTCCAGGTGATATTCTTTACACCTCAACAAGCTGTCCACCCTGTGCTTTGAGACTCATTCTCCACCTGGCCCTGGCAGAACCGCCTTGAGCAGGTGCAGGGAGGAACTAAACAGAGGCTGTAATGCTGCAACAAAGGTGTAAAGTAATGTGTCCTTATCTGTCCTGTGTACCTATTCTCTGACTAGTACTGCGATGCAGATATTTTACTGTATTCCCATTGAGCTACAGAGGTGGTGACTATTAAAATTCAGATTCCTGTGATTCAGGGGTTCATGAATCTGGGGTCACTAACCTGCCCTGTCTAGTAGTTCTGACAGGTCCTGATTTCTTGGGGAGTTCACCCACGGGAGAGTCAGTCTTAGCCTGTTTCACATGATAATCGCTCTTCTTCATTTTATTCTTATGTTCAACAGTCTCTATGTCTTTTTCACGTTTTCCCTTCTAAGCCATCCATCTCATGTGTGTCTGTCTCTTTTCTGAATGTTTTCCACAATATTTGATTAAACATCCAGTGTCGACCCATGCATATGAAATAGTCGAAGTCAAACAACATTGAGTGTTACCAATTAATTGATTCATTTGATGTAAAGCATTCATTTAAATGCCTCAAATGTGCTAGCGTCTGTGCTGGGGGACAGGCAAAGACAAGTAAGGGACTGTTTTTGTCTTAAAGACCACACTATCTAGGAGACAGATACGTAAAGACATACGTGATTCCCTGTGATAATGAAAACAAAACAAAAAAAAGCTGCGATACGTAGAAGGTACAGGGATACTGCAGACGTGCATGTTGTCAGCTCTGCTGGGAGGACAAGAGTGGAGCTGGGTCTTCAAGAATAGTGAGGGTTTTCAAACTGGGGAGGTGAGGAGAAGAAAGAAATGAAAGGATTTAGCTGCACAGAAGTGTGAGATGTGGAACAGCAGGGAATAGATAGGACTGCAAAAAGAGCATCGATGTTAAAAATTGCTTAAAAGGCAAAATGTCCAACAATGAGAGAATTACTGAATAAATTGAAAGGTGTTCACTTGATTCAGGCACTTTAGTGTTATTGTGAAGACTCTAATCAGACATTTCATGGAAACATTGCTTATGAAATTGTGTGGACATTAAAATTCAAAGTAACATTACATGAGGTATGCAGCATCAGATTCCTGTAAGGCAGCCGTGCTGGGTGGAGGGATGTGGGTGACGGTCTGGGATTGCTGTTGCATGCTGCATCCTTTCACAACATGCTACCTGTCCCCTGTGCAGGCATCACCACGGTGCTGACCATGACCACCCTGAGCACCATCGCCAGGAAGTCCTTGCCACGCGTGTCCTACGTGACCGCCATGGACCTCTTTGTGACCGTGTGCTTCCTGTTTGTCTTCGCCGCACTGATGGAGTATGCCACCCTCAACTACTATTCCAGCTGTAGAAAACCAACCACCACGAAGAAGACGACATCGGTGAGCTGCAGTAGCACAGGTTCTCTGGGAGGTAATGGGGACGCTGTTTGAGATGAGTGTGTGCCTAAATGCAGTTGTATTCCTAAGGATCGTATAAAGCATGATATACATACCCAATTCAACCAGACTTTTCCAAACCAGACGGGATTCTGAAGATGTGAATGTGACTCTAAGAGCTCTCTTGTGTCACCTACTGGTGATGTGGTTTGGTTTAGTCATACCCTAAAGGTTGCTCTTGAGTGATTTTGGATGCAAATGTTCATGACAGTTTCCTAGTTATTTTTCTTCTTTTCTTGTAGTTACTACATTCAGATTCCTCAAGATGGATTCCTGAGCGAATAAGCCTACAAGCCCCCTCTGTATGTATAGCATTGCAGGTGTCAATATTTCTGAGAATTTTCACTAAACATTGCATTTGAAAGGTAGATTGCTGTTGATGCATGCATGTATTGAAGACCAAGGAGTGATGCACATGCTGGCTTCAAAAATGTGTTTAGTATTAGGTTAAAAATCCAACTCTGACAAGTTGGAAATTAGAGGAGAAAAGTAATCATAATCCTTCTACATGGGGATTAGTGTATGGCATATATAGTTCTTTTTTAGCCATTCAAATAATATATGTTCATGCATTTTAGCAAAACTGAATTATGATCTTTATATTGTTTTATAGCCTCTTTGATAACTCAAAAATAGGTACTTACATGTACTTAAGTTTTGTGCCACAAATATTATTTTATAGGATCATTGTAATGATCATATCCTACGTTCATGATTGATGCACAGGCAGTCTTGGCAGGACACTGACTGGGCTTATCCACATTTTTCACTTGCATTTACGTTCTTATCATTACCAATTTGTATTTACCTGTGACGATTTGCTTGGTTATAAACTCCTAGGAGCAGAACGTTTGGGCAGAGGGGTTGCATGGTCTTTGGTCTTTGCCAAATGGTGCTCCACCAGCTCCATCAGCAATGCCAGACACCTCATCCTGAACTTTCCGTGCATTCAGTTTGATAGTCAAGCAGGAAAATGAGCTCTGCAAACTTTTCTCACTGGCATTTATTTGACTATTGACAATATTGTTACTTGTTTATTTTTGATTTGCATTTCTATTTTCGTGAATTGCTTTTGAATTTTTTAAACTTTTATTAGTATTTTAAAGTAGAAATCTGACAGTGGTATATATGTTACATATTATATAAATTGTATTTTATAAAATATATAATTTAGTCACATATAGAATATATTCATGATATTGTTTGTCATGTAGTTTTTATTTCAACTTGAATTGGCAACATTGCCACTCTCCTATTTTGTGCCTTTTTCTGTGTGTGTTATTTTGTTTCATGTGGTCAAATCCGTCACTGTTTTCTTTTCTAGTTTCTGCTTCTTGTGTTCTGCTTTGGAAGGTCCTTCCTCCCCTCAAAATGACGACCCCCTCACTTTCTTTTGAGCACTATGCTTGACATTGTGTTCTCTGTGCTTTCATGTATCAACTCACTTTATTCTCATAACAAACCTTTCTACAAATCAGAAAATTGAAGTGTGGATAAATTAAGCCCTGTAAATATTGACCAAGGTTTGACAATTTAAAAACAAATTTGTTACATTTAACTATTAACAAGTCTGAATTTCTTTTGGCTAGAGATAAGAATGTAGCTTTATTGAAAAATCCAAGAAGTATATTTTTAAATTAATGATGCGAACTACAACTTTTATCATATAACAACTTTTATTTACAATCATGACTTTTATTCCTTTATACATATGTATACTAATTACAATTTACTAATTACATCAAATGTTTCAAACCCACCCATACGCTGCAGGTGGTTTGCTACTTGCTAATTGAGACCTCATATGCAGCGCACTTCCAGCCCGTTGTCAGGAGACTACATAGTTACCTGCACTCTGCAAGTGTGGATCATGATAGTTCTTCCAAAACGTTTGTGGGCAAATCACTGTTACAGCTTCAGGAAGCCACAGCGAACATACAGATTTTGCCAGCAAATGCTTCCAAATGGCGTGGGACCAAAACAGAGGGCAGAGGGGAAGGGTGCAATCATCACACATAGCCAGGACCTGGGTGTTGAAAGGAGGAAATATTGACATCTTTAGTACAGAAGTGATGTTGCCAAAAAAAGAAAAAAATCCTTTAACACACAGAGAAAAAGATATCACAAAATGAACAGAAAAAAAATATTTTTAAAGAAAGAAAAAGTTGGAAAGTTTAATGACCTTAAAGAAAGTACAAAGAAAAATAATTCACAGACACAAAGGGTGCCAGGCCTGGTGAGAAGACACAACCAGAGACCTGCAGCAAGAATAATGCTAAGCCAAAGAAAAAGCAAGTCTGTCCTCTGCTGAGTGAGAACTGTCATCTTCCCAACTGTATTCTGAAAGGTCAGTCTGCAAGCCGTATGCTAGTGAAGGAGCCTCCATTACCAACACGAAGCAGCAGTGATGGGGGACAGGGGCAGGCTCCGTGAACAGTCACATGTGTGGCTTGGGGTGAGCCGTTCCAGTTGCTCAGTTCCCCTTTCCTAACGTGTCAAATGCAAGGCTGAGGAACTCCACGTGTGCCCAGGAAGCACGGTGCTCCGTGACACTCACAGGGCTGTGCTACACACACAGACAAAAGAGGAGGGAGTCAGGGACCCAGCTAGGCCAAGGAGGACTTGGGGGAATTGTTAATTAAAATCTCTATCTTGGACATCGTTTGAAATTTTCATGACTAATGAGACGGAGGCAGGTAAAGAAGTTCTTAAGCTATTTAGGGCTCTTAACATCTTACATTTTGCTTCAACCTTATAAAATGGAATTTGTTTCATTTCAAAGCAGTGAACTATGAAGACATAATGAAAACCATTTTTAATATTGTAAATATGATCTCTAGGTGTTTTTTGGTTCCCTAAATGAAGTGAAATGGAGGTTTCTCTTCTCCAGAAACCATCCTGCTGCCCTGCCTGTGGCCTCCAAGGGTTGCCCTTTAGATCTCTGGTGAGCCATCCCCTCATCAGCAGAGCCTTCTGCCTCCCGGTCTGAGCCAGAATCTTGCTGTGGGGCTGCCCTGCCTTGTGACGACCAGGCTTCTCCTCTCTTGTCTCCGGTAGCCCCCAGTCCCATCCACACAGCAAGAGACTACATAGAGGAATGGGGTTGAAGCAATGAGTGGATGAATGTCTGGCTGATCACTGTCAAAGTACACGTGTAGGAAACTTTTATTGCAATTGTTTGTTCATAACGGCAGATATTTCCACTGGAGCTTGTCAAAAAGAGGCAGATCCCTTCAATGCAGTGGGATAGAGGCAGGGAATTGCTATGTTTTAGCAAACCCCTGGTGATGTTTACACCTACTCGGGACAAAGAGCATTAACCTAGAAGAGACGTGTCCACATGAGGCCCATAGAGACAGCGGGACTTTTATTTCTGCCTGTTCATCAGGATTGCGGAGGAGGAGGAGGGTGGGCAGCCGCACCATGAGGCCCCACTGGTAGCAGAAGGAGGTGGCCGCATGTGAGGAGCAAGCAACGCCCTGTGAACGTGTGGTCCAGGCCATCCTGCTTTAGGTCTGTCCTCACACACAGATGCTTCCCATGGACAAGAGCGCACCAAAGGCTGCAAGAACCGACTCTGAGTGACCGACCGACACTTTCACCTGTCTCCAGTTTATGACCCCACGATTATGAGCATGTCCAATCAAACTGAGGCCCAAAAGCAGGAGGGAAGCAGTACCATGTCTTCGTGTAATCGTATTTTGGGGTGAAAGTATAAGAGGTTGTCACGATGCTTTCTAATGAATTCCAAATGGCCTCTGTCCCAGCAGTGTGCCACACCCAGGCAAAGGCCCTCGCCAGGAAGCCCACTGAGAAGGGTTCCCTCTCCACCTCCTCCTCGGCATCAGTCTCCACGGCTGCCAGTGGCATATGCCCATCTCCGATCCACCAGCACAGATAAACCAAAGCAGACAGGCAAACATGCTGTTTAGTTCTCTTCCATTATTCAGTCCAGTTTAGAAACGGATCCCCTTAACGGAATTCAATGTAGTGCACACTTCATTGTTTTTCAGAAGACCTCAGCCTCTGTCTGAAGAATTGACAAGTCTATTTGCAGCCATGTCTCAGGGTTAGGAATGATTCTTCTCATTGAGGAGTGAAGAGTATGTTGTTCTCTCTCCTTTATCTGCCCCATTTGGACTTTTCCATGTCAGGAGAAAGGCTTGGGAGGTAGAAAAGAAAGCATTGTAGGTGGGCACATTTTTGGTTATGCTTCTTAAGATGGTAAGCAGTATCCAGCCCCCTCACACTGAAAGCCCACTTTCACCAGAATCACATGGGACATGAAGATCCTCTCATCATTCCTGCACGTCATACCTTTTACTATTCACTAATTGGGAAAAAAGTAACCTATTTGTCCCTCCCCACTTCAGTATACGTACTGTTTCACATATAAGGGATAAATATATAATACGTCCATACTTACTACAAATCCACAGAAAAGTAGGCAGAATAGGGACTTCAAATGACTAATACACATTTTAAAATATGCTTAACCTTCTTCATTAATAATCCGGGAAACACAAGATTTGAAACTGCAATGCAATTTTCCTTGCATTAGAATTGAAGACGGGGGTCTCCTCTCTCGGCTTTTGAGCCCCTCTCCCTCTGTCTCTGTACAGGGAAGCTTCTTCCTTACTTCTTGCCTATTAAACTCTCTGCTCCTTAAAACCAAAAAAAAAAAAAAAAAAAGGGACCGAGTCTCTCCAGCGTTGGGGGGAGTGTGAGGGATGGGCAGGCCCACTCATCCTCTTTATCTGTAGGAGACAGATGTGATACGAACCGATTGCTTCACACACCTCAGGGTGTTTTTATTGCATTTTACGATGGTTGTTGTGTCATTCTTGTTGCCTGCAGAACTATTCCCTCCTGGACATGAGGCCACCACCACCTGCGATGACCACGTTAAACAATTCCGTTTACTGGCAGGAATTTGAAGATACCTGTGTCTATGAGTGTCTGGATGGCAAAGACTGTCAGAGCTTCTTCTGCTGCTACGAAGAATGTAAATCAGGATCCTGGAGAAAAGGGCGTATTCACATAGACATCTTGGAGCTGGACTCGTACTCCCGGGTCTTTTTCCCCACGTCCTTCCTGCTCTTTAACCTGGTCTACTGGGTTGGATACCTGTATCTCTAAGCATTGCTCATGGTGAAGAGTGGAGAGCATTTGGTACACACTCGACCTTCCGTCGCCCCCAGACCAGTAGTGACCAATCGGGAGCAGCAAGGAAGGACACTGCTCAGTGTATCTTATTATAAATGACCTTTCAGCAACACAGGAAGTACCCGGCAAAGGTTTCTATTATGTATTTTACACACACACACACACACACATGCTAATTGAGTTTTAAAGTAATATTCTTGCTGATCCCTACTGAATTGTAGCTTGGTGTTGTTTCTGAATGGTTTATGGATATTGGAAGCAGCTGCTGATTACCCTTGCCAAGAAATCTGTAAAACGTGCAAGTGAATGTCTAAGATGCTCTCTCAGGCCCCTAGTCCTTCTGTATCTTTCCTTCGCAGCCCTGGGTGTAGTAGCGCTCACGAGTGTTGAATCACCCCTGGCCGAGACCCACTCCTGCTGGCTCAGCCTGGGCTCTCTGTGCTCCAGTGTGAACAGCAGCGGGTTCCAACCCCAGTCTCCTTTCTCTGTGGCCTCTCTGGTTCCAGCACCATTGCCGTTAGCTGGCACCCCTTTACCTAATAACCTCGTTCTAGGCCTGGGGAGAGTACACTCGCATTGCCCACGGTTTCCATTGGAGGTGAAAATAAGATTTTCAAAATGCTCATGTTGTTGGGGTCAAAGATGACTATCTCTGAACATCAGAAGGTTATTACTTTAATCCAACTTACTGAGAGTCAACAATATTTGAACCTTGGGTTCTTGGACTAGTTCAACATTTCACCTTAAGAGCTGTTTTTAACTAGACCGAGGCTCAACCCAAGTACGTGCCCAGCTTATGTTACATTATTATAGGTTCAGTAATTGTCTTCATTTTGCAGAGGTGTACAGTGAACACAACCTGTTATCTTGAAGACACACGCCAGAGTGTGAAAGACGTAGATACAATTTTATTTTTATTTTATTTTTTTGAGACAGAGTCACGCTCTGTTGCCTGGCCAGGCTGGAGTACAGTGGCACCATCTTGGCTCACTACAACCTCCACCTCCCATGTGCAAGCGATTCTCCTGCCTCAGCTTCCCGAGTAGTTGGGACTACAGGTGCGCACTACCACACCCAGCTAATTTTTTTTTTTTTTTTTAGTAGAGACGGGGTGGTTTCACCATGTTGGCCTGGCTGGTCTCGAACTCCTGACCTCAGGTGATCTGCCCACCTCAGCCTCCCAAAGTGCTAGGATTACACACATGAGCCACCATGCCTGGCCAAAATTTAAAAAAAGAAAAAAAATTAGTGAATATTAATTTTCAACTCAAACCAACTTTAGATGCAAAAAAAATGGGCAATGGTGATCATCAAGTACATATTTTGATGAACAAGATTATTTTATACTTTGAAATATGGATACATAGCAAAATCCCAAAGAAAAAATATCCCCCCAATCAATACTCTTTTGATATTTTTATAACACAAAACCAACTTGCTTCTTGCTGTTAGTTCTTTGTTATAACTGGATGCCAGTGTGAACTGCAGAAGACTTTGTTGAAACTTCTCCTCACCAATAGGCAAAACACAAGTCCTATCAGTTAGTTAATAATGCTTTGGCATTATTAAAATTCTGAACCAGAATCTCTGTGCCTCTCATCTTTCTCACACAGAAAACTGAATCCATTTCACGTAGAAACCATAATTTTAAAGATTATCGATTGTGCATACCATAATTACTCAGAAAAATAAAATATTTTGCAGAGAAAGTATAGAAAAGTATCAATTTCACACAATTTCCTGGATGTAGACCAGACACAGAAGAGGCCGGGACCAGAAAAAGTGAACTTAGATTCATCTGCTCATTCCTATTAAGATTGTTGCATAGTAACTGGATGCAAAGATATCAATATATGATGACCCAATTTCCAAAGATGGAGTCTATACAGCGTGAGACATTCAAGCCCATTGTTTCTCTCTGCCTTTCGGGTTGGTAGTTACTACATAAGCCACAAGCCAATTGGCTTCAATTTAGCGAATTCAGTTTAAAAATCCAAGAATATGTGTGGAGAAACAGGTTGACAATACTGTCTTAGATGAAATGTCTCCTCCATTGGACAGTTTCACTCTCTGGTACTCTAGTTCTGTCTCTCGGGCATAAGCAGCCCCCAGCCTTGGCAGAGGTAGTCTGCAGGGACCCTGACCTGACCAAAGGAATCCAGGTCACACCAGGGCACTGAGCGCCAAGGGAAGGTGGCCCCAGGGCAGTCTTAAGACACAGTGTCCAACCTTATGAATGGGTAATTTCTAACACGCTGAAGAACTGCAACCCGCTACATTATAATAAAAGTAGTTCTGGAGAGAACTGAATTTTCTAGAAAAATTCTTACTGGGAGGAAAATAACCTAAAACAACTTTTTATAACGTGGATTTGTTCGATTTTACCTTAAAAGAATTTTACTGATGCCTTGTGTTTCAAAACCACTCAATATTTGGATATTGTTAGCAATCCTCCTGAAATTTTACACGTAGGATAAATACACCAATAACCTCAGTTTTCTGAATCCAGCCATTCTCTTCTTCCCAACCCCAGCAGCCCTCCTGATCAAAACAAATGAGTTCAGCACTCCTTTTCTAGGAAGGAGAACCTTCAGCTCAAGAAAGTCCAAAGGATTTCACTAACTGAGCATCACAGTGTGGATTCCTGCATATATAGCAGGCTTCCCACTAGGGGGTCTGAATGAAAAGAGCTAAAGCACCCCCTAAGAGCATGTCCATGCCAGGTTCTCCACAGGCTTGCATAATTCAAGTTCTCTGTATCAGTCTCAGCTCCTGAGATGAGCCTTTTCAGTCCACAATGAGGGAGAGATGCGTGTGCCTTGGTGAGGTACAGAGCTCAGGGGCTTTTAAATCATGTACGTGTTTACCGTCTAGAGGAAGGAGAGGAGCAGTGTGGGGACAGTGGGAGGGAAGTATACTTTCTTTCATTAAAGACTCTCCTTTGCCAGGACACCTGATCAGGAGGGATGCGATTGCACAGGGTGTAAGGCTGTTCTGCACAGCTAAGCCCCAGCTTGCTCTGTTTTAGAACTGGGAAATATTTGGTGTGGAAGTCTGAGTGATCTGCATTCCAAAGGTGCTACTGTGTTCCTCACTTTCAGAAATACTCTAAGTTGAGGAGATGACAGTTCTGTATTTTGACATGGAATCCAAATTTCTGACCACTGTGGATCACGCTTAAAACTGTGACTGTCTGTCTTTTAAGCTGCATACTGGGTGAGGGGGAAAGCAAAGAAAAGGCATTTCACATTAATGGAACTGGAGAAAAATGTCTCTTCAGAGTCTAGAAAGCTTCAGCTTCTGCAAAGTCCGAACGCTACCTACCAGAACAGAGCCTCCCTACATACCAGACAGAGAAGGACAAAATTAGTACAATTTACTCTGGACCCAGCCAATACTGCCCCCAATTTACCCAAAATATGCCTTAAAATGAAACAGAAAGCTCAAATAATACACATCTTGTAAGATTTTCCATTTCCTGCAGTCAGCTATATACTTCATGCCAAGTTTTATTTATCTTTTATGAATGGATGGAAATAGGATTTCATTTCTCTATATGCCAGTCTCACCCTCAATTTTACATCAAATCAGTTAAGTACCAAGATTCTGCAGGTTCTGTGACTGAGAAAATGCTTGTCCTCAAGAGCAAAGCATTTTCACTCTATGTAAGGGAAACGGGGGCCAATCTAAAATGTCAGCAACACAGGCCTTCTGGTGGGGTGAGTGTCTCTATAGAAGCTTCACACCGAATCATTTTACCTGCTGGTCGCTTGCTGCAGTAAAAGGACGTTGGCAGGCATGTTGCTTCGTTGTTCTGCAGTAGAACCACACTCTGGAAGCAACAGGAGAGGGGCCGGTAACCCACTCTGCATTGACGCCAGCTCCCCACGACTAGGAAGCAATGGGCCACTCTATCTAAAGGGCTAGAACACGAAACAGACGTTGAAACCTCTTCTTCCTTGATCATTTTTATCTCAGCTGCCAAAATGGAAATTTTCTGTGATTTCCTTTGAGACTTGAAGAATTATACCTGGTCTCCAACCATTATTCTTATCACTGTATCAGTTCAGTGCTCTCAAGGCACAAAGCACTTTGAATTCACTCCATGATCTTGCAACTCTTTTCGAGTGCTTTTCCTGAGCGATTTTCAACTCGACACATAAGAAATTTCATCTGCAATTTGTTAAAAAAAAAAAAATTGGCTTGAGATTCACGTAATCTGATGTAAATATACATTGAAACGTTAAGTTCTATTTGTACTCAAACACTGTCCACCTTAGACTTTAGAACACTATCATTTAACAGATATTCAGAAAGGTTCTGGAAATAAGGGGGAAAGAACCAGACTATGAATACATTGGAAATGTTAATTTTACAATATTCTGCTGAACCCCCCTTCAAATTTCCCAAAATTGAGAAAGTGTGTAATCTGTACCTATATTCTTTTTTCTCAAATTGGACTGGAGGAAACATTCAGGTTCAGAGTTTAGCAGTGCCTCTGTGTTTGTGTTCTCTGTACAATCACATCAAAGAACTAACAAATAACTCTTCAGGATAAATGACACCCCCATCGCTGGTCCCTTGTTGACTTATCTTTTATTATAAAAATAGATCTCTATCGTTATGGGGAGAGAATGTGTATGTTTTGAGATGATCGGGTAAGAACTCAGCCATTCAGTATTTCTGGAAGAATAAAAACTTGACTTTCTTTTTCTTAATGTCCAATCGTTTTGAAGACTAGAGATTAGGGCATTTCCATTCCTCCTTTTAAAATTTCTACTGATTACAAGCTAGCGATTTCAGGATATCAGCTTGATCTAGTTGTATTAAGGCCAAAAGGGAGACGTTCTTTACAGTTACCTTTATTTATTTATTTACTTATTTATTTATTTATTTTGAGACTAAGTTTTACTCTTGTTGCCCAGGCTGGAGTACAATGGCGTGATCTTGGTTCACTGCAACCTACACCTCCCGGGTTCACGCAATTCTCCTGCCTCAGCTTCCCGAGTAGCTGGGATTACAGGCACCCACCGCCACGTCCAGCTAATTTTTTATATTTTTAGTAGAGATGGGCTTTCACCATGTTGGCCAGGCTGGTCTCAAACTCCTGAGCTTCAGGTGATTCACCCACCTTGGCCTCCCCAAGTGCTGGGATTACAGGCGTGAGCCACCGCGCCCAGCCTATATTTACTTTTTTAATGCCACCTAGCTGAATAATGCTTTGGGTTTTACTGTTGTTAATAAAATCCCTTATACCTTTTCTTGCCCTGCTTACTTATAAAAGTCAAATTTTAGACGAACTTAAATAAATCAGTGCTGAAAAACCAGTCGAACAATCAGTCACTGACAAGTTTTCAATGTTTTGAGTTAACCAAGTGGGCTTTTCAGATTAGGTTATACAAGAGCATGAGCTAGAAAATAATTAGGCAGACAGAACATGTTCCTACACACACACCACTTCCAAAACAAACATGGTCTGACTGTAGCATTCAGGTTATTGAGGGGAACGTAAATTCCTTTGCTTGAACAATTGAGATAATCACCTACTTTCACCACTTCACTTTTCACATTTGTAAACACACACAGGGTTTTTCCAGCCCAGTGGGCAGGCTCCACAATGTGGAGACGATAATGGTTCCTGCCGGGAAGCCAGAGCCTCTGTGTCTACTCAACAGTTTAAATTGAACACGTTGGAAAGAACATGGATTGCCAATAATTAAATCCCCCAGACTGAGCAGGTAGCTGCTACATTTTCTCTTCTCTTTTCTAGTTATTCAGGTTCCTTCTTTGATTTTCATGAGAAAGGAACATTCACACTTCCCCTGAGGGGCTTAGACCCTGATTTCTCCCAGTTGCCTCACTTATTGAAGTTCGATCCCAGTGAATGATGTGTATGTACCCAACACTTCCAATTTGTATTTTCTTAAAGATGTGTTTCTTAGGTATCTAAGGATACATGAGCGAGCCCACAGCACAATTACTGCAGTCCCTGAGATGTCAGTCTTCTCAAAATGACAGCATTGTCACTAAACACTTTTTAAAGAAGATTTGAAAGTTCCATTTCTCGTTGAACGTTTTTCCAATACATAGCAATGTGTAAAGTAGATTCCCAGCTCTCCTTAGGAAAAAGAACCTGTGGACTCTGGAGCTAAGCTGTCACTCTAGGGACATGGTGATAAAGAACCTGTGGACTCTGGAGCTAAGCTGTCACTCTAGGGACATGGTGAGAATCAGGACTGATGCCAGTAAGTGGGAAGTTCATTATGGCAAGGCAGTGGGAAGGTGCCAGCATCCCCTTTCCACCCGAGACAGGCTGAGTTTTCACCCGGGAAGTCTGAAGCCTCCGGAGGGGCAGGTGGAATCGCTCCTGGCAAGGGCATGACTGTACACAGGCTGACATGATTTTCCTTTTGGGTGGACTGGAGTTTCACAACTTGATTCATTAGCACACATGTGTGGGAACACGTGCCTGTGCCTGCCCATAGCACTTTCTTGGAACTCAAAGCTGCTTCCCTAATCTAAGGAGGTCTATTTGAAAGGACAGTGCTTGACTTTGAATTTATAAAAGATTATTGGAAACATCTTAAGTAGAAGTCTTAACCCACTGTCAGCTTCTAATTTTCAGGAGCAAATAATGAGTGCTTTGATTTGGTTAGGCTTTCTTACAATAGGTTTTTATAAAATTCTATTTATATTTGTAATAGGAAGGATTTTCGATGTCAATTTTGTCAATGAGGGAAGACGCCGCCCCCCCATCGCACAGAGCAGGGTACCCACTCCTCTACGCAGCCTTGGCAGACCCAGTCCACCCTCAGCCAGCCTGCCATGTCCGCTAGTCCATGCACCTCCAGGGTGGCCTTGGGAGCTACAGAGAGGAAAAAAAGAAAAAATGTTGCATTCTTAAGCAATTAAAGATTGCTTCCAATGTAATTTAAAAATAAGTAATGTGGTAGAAGATGCGCATAACTTGCTCCCTCAAGTTCTAAGTTGTCACCAAATATGAAAGGTTTTTAGATGAAGTAAACGATGCTACATCCACCATCACCACCCTGGTTGTCCCCTTCCATGTTTCTACTAGTACTCAGCTATTGATTCAACACAAAGGCTTAGAGCCTTTTCTGAACTATAACAAAATCAGAACTTACATTGTGGAAAAAGTGAAAAAGTTTCATTTGAGTTTAAACATTAAGTATACAGATCCTACTCCAAAATTTTGCTTGCCTAAAACATTTCCAGACCTGCTGTCTTCCCCAGCAGTTCTGCCTGCCCTGCCTCAATCAGAATTTGAAATTACTATTTAGAAGAACATTCCACTCAGTTGTTGTTTGTTGATTGCTTTCTCTTTTTTTTTTTTTTTTTTCGTTTTTACCTCAGTCGGCTATTTTATTACTTTTCGTAAAGATAACATTTGAATTGTCTAAGAACTATCTTTTTTCACTAAAATACATGCATCTTTGGAAACTGCAAATTTTGTGAGCTCAAAAAGACAATCACTGTGTGCTTCTTAACATCTAATTTGAGTCTAGGCTTTGGTTCCCTAACTTATCCTGGCATTTTTACTTTGAGTAGACATAGGCACAGGCAAAATATATTCATGAAATGTACAGTGCTGACTATTATATGATCTCTGTTTAGAATAACTTTTATTAAAACATTCTAAAAGACACTGTCCATCATTCTTGACATTTGAAATGGCTAATTTTATGCTAGTGAACTAAGTTTACCTGCTAACACGTTTGTACAACTACACAAGGTGTTTTCCTTTATGTGCAGCTCCTGTACTGAGCAAAAGGTTCGTTGTCTAGGAGTAAATTTTCTGTGAAAGCTTTAGGAAAGGAATTATTTTCAGGGATCAGACCTGTGTGTTGTTAGGAGCAAGAGGCCATCTTGTGTTTACATGCAGTGGTCCGTGTATTTGTGTCTGTACGTACAGTGGTAAAACTGAAAACAACTTCTTAATAATGTGTGTCACTCTACCCATCACCCCAAATTTAGCTGAAACAAGTAGAAAGGAGCGCAGTTCTCTAGCGATAGCGTATTAGCTTACTAAGCCTCTGGTTAGGATAAAAAGGAGCAAGGGAGAGGGAGAGAGAGAGAGGACAGGGAGAGAGAGAAAGTGGCAACAGGTACATTTCCTGACAAAGTGGGATCACCTTCTTGCCAAGAAAAGAAAAATCCAGCTTCACTACCTGATCAGGAGTCCCTCCGGGTCCACACAAGCCTGCCTCCTTTGGAGAGCCCTTGGGCATCACTGCTGTGACCTGCGTGCACACCTGGGCGACTCCCTGATCATTCCTGCATTCTGGCCAAGTCATCCGATAAGTCAAAAGTAGTTTTCAAGATTTAGATGGCGAACAGCCATCCCCACCCTTGTCTAGGAAGTCAGTCGCATTGGCAGGTCACTGGAAGGCGTCAGGTCGGGCTTGAAGCAGCCCGGTGCGGGCAGGGTCCTCTCTCTCTGAAGCCTGTGTGGGAAGTGAAACTGCCAGGGCTCCAGGGCGATGCCCCAGGCAGGAAGGGATGGAGAGGGGCGCGCACTGCTCTCCGTTCCCATGGACTCCTTCCTGCCTGTGAAGCCATTGTCCAGATGGGAGGTAGGCCCAGAGATTCCAGAATCCCAGGACATTCTGGAATCATCTTAGAGCACCGGTGTGGACGCGCTTGGCCCCGCGGGGGCCCCGGCTCCGGCTCCAGCAGGGTCCCCGCCCTCACCAAGTGGCCTCCGCCAGCCCCTGCGTCCCTGTCCCGCGAGGGATTGGAGGCCCTGGCTCCGGCGTCCGAGGTCCCGCCGCCCTCCTCCCCTCCGCTGGGACGTGGCTCCCGCGCTCCGTGCGGCTCGCGGTGTCCTGGTGAAATGAGGGCGCACCTGCGCCCACGTGCCTTGGCGACACGGGCGGCCCCGCGCCCCGCTTCGTGCGTCCCGTCCCCGCCGCGCCCTCCGCTGGGCCTCGTGGCTGGGCCGCCCTCTGTATTTGTATTTGGATTCCTACGTTTGTACTTCTAATACAAATAAACGCACATGTTGTCAGAAATCCCTGACCGCAGCGATGTCTCTGGCGTGGGTGGCGGGGCTGGGAGCCGGGATGGGGTCGGGGGCGCTGATGCCCGCAGGGGTGTGACCCCACTGCCCCTCTCAGATGCCCACCTCCGGGGACCCGGCCGGGAATTCCGCGAAGGGGGTGGAGGAGTGACTTTTCTCCCGCAGGAAGGGCACAAGCGGCTTTTCTAAGGGAAACACCCTCCTCCAGTCTGTAAAACTCCATGAACGGAGACCCCCAACCCTTGGAGAGGCGGACACTGCCCAGCCAAGCCAGGTGGCAGGTGCCAGCGTCCCGGCGGCACCTGCAGCTGCGGAGTGGATTAAATGGTGGGGGGCGGTTCTGGGACCCGCCATTAGTTTATCTGGAAGCAGAGCTGGACACCCTGGAGTCCTGACAGTGGCTCCTGAAGGCGCCGCAGTCCCACGTTAAAGTAAGGGCAGGGCCGTCACAGACCCACGGAAAATCCACGGGGGCCGCGACCACCACAGACAGTACACATTAGAGAATTGCATGTACTGTCCTTTGGTCTATTGGTTTTTCTCTTTTGTTTTTAGATGGAGTCTCCCTTTGTCGCCCAGGCTGGAGTGCAATGGCCCAATCTCGGCTCACTACAACCTCCGCCTCCCGGGTTCAAGCAATTCTCTGCCTCAGCCTCCCGAGTAGCTGGGACTACAGGCACCCGCCACCACGCCCGGCTAATTTTTGTGTTTTTAGTAGAGAAGGGGTTTCACCACCTTGGCCAGGTTGCTGTTGAACTCCTGACCTCATGATCCACCAGCCTCAGCCTCCCAAAGTGCTGGGATTACAGGGGTGAGCCACCGCGCCCGGCCAAAACATATTTTAATAAAAACAAACAATTCCAGGTCCCCTAGTTCACCCATGACTTCAACACAATCACCCCTCCCGGATGGGGGTGGCACTTACACAAGCGTGGGGGCGGGGATGGGTGGGGGTGGGGACTAGGAGACACTCTTTGCAGCCTCTGACTGATTCTGTGGGAGCCCTAAGCCCTAAAAGAGGGTTTTCTGACATCAGGCCACTGGAAAGTATCTATTTTGGAGCTCGCAGCAATTCCTTCTTGGATTGCTTTAACCTGGGCTTGAACAACAGTGAACAGTTTATGTTCATTCATTCCCTCCCGAGAACTGCCACCTTTGCCCTGCTTTGGGACCAAAGCCGCAGGCCCCTCCAGAGGTACATTAAACAACAGCTGATGCTTATTAAGGGCTGACCTAGTGCTAAGAACTTGGCACACACAGAATCATTCAGCCCTGAGAGCATGGTATAAAGGGGGTATTCGTCTTACCACAATTTTATTAATGAGAAAATAGAGACTTGCCCAATATTCTAAACCTAGAAAAATGCAGAAAACGGATTGAAACGTTGGAAATGTGACTTCAAACACCTCGAGACTCCTGTGCTGAGCTGCTACCCTCTGCCAGTGCGTGTCTCCAAAACCTTGGGACTGCGAACTTTGGAGAAAATTAATATGGCAGACATTCACTTTTTAGTTAACTTAAATCCACTTTTTTTTGGCGGGGGGAAGATATCACTGTCAAAGTGATATCTTACAAATGTGCACAAATGGCACAATGAGGTCAGCTGTGTGTGTTCGGGACCTACAGAAATCAGCAAGCTACTTTCAAGGAAAAGTCTCACACAGAAGGCTCTCTGGCTGGGCTGCTTCATTTGTAGGTGAGGAACGGGGTGATCTCTTGCACAGAAGTAGAGCAGTGGAGACTGCAAATCATGCCAAGGGCCTGACTGTACTCATTGCCAGGTTGGAACTGAAACTGTGCCCCAAAGAGTTAAAGAAACCAGTAACTAACCAGGAAAACCAGAAATTCTTGAGCTTGCAGGGTGGCAGGTAAGAAAAGAAACAGCCTGCTGAAACGCTCATGAGATAAAACTTGCTGAAGTCCATTGGAACCAATATGGCCAACTAGAGTCTGCACAGAATGAGGCTGGCGACACAACAGCCTCATTCCATCAAATGTTTCATACTAACTCCCCCTAGATGTGCACATGTGACCCATGGGGTAACATGAAGAGATAACTGCCCATGTCCAAGGACTTCCCAGACCTCCCCTTTCCTTCTACCAGTCACCTCCTAACCTCAGAAACCAGCCCCTGAAACGTTCCTATTAAAAATACTGTCTTGAAGCCAGCACAGGGAGACAGATTTGAGCTTGACTTCCAAGGTACACTATTTCCAAGAACGGGACCATGCACCCATTACCTCAGGCCCTAAACAAGGTCACATCCATGCACAGCCTGGAAGGAAGCACCTCAAGGTCTGTCCCCCAGGAGGTGCACTGAAGAGGTTGCAGGATCTGTAACATCTGCATTGCAAGAGCCTGGGGGCATGCATGGGAATTTATTTTAAGGGTATTAGAACCAGGAAGGACCAACTTTAAAGCTGATGTGACTGCATTTATATATAAAGGGATTAAACAGCACTGGAATCTTGAAAACTAAAGCAAACTATCGCAGGGACAGAAAACCAAACACCACATGTTCTCACTTATAGGTGGAAACTGAACAATGAGATCACTTGGACACAGGGTGGGCAACTTCACACACCAGGACCTGTTGTGGGGTGGGGTGGAGGCGGGAGGGGTAGCATTAGGAGATACACCTAATGTAAATGACGCGTTAATGGGTGCAGCACACCAACATGGCACATGTATACATATGTAACAAACCTGCACGTTGTGCACATGTACCCCAGAACTTAAAGTATAACAAATTTAAAAAAAAGAAAACTTAACCTTTGTTTTCAAGGTTATGATGAACTGTTTGTTCAGGTAAAGTGACTGCTGAAACCTGGATCTCCAGTTGCCTACAGCCAAAGAAAATGAGGTGCCAATCCCTCAGATACACTGTAAGGGGGAAAGGCTAAGTCTGTGGAAAACGGGGATGTCAGAGTGGGCTTCCCATGTGCAACTCATTTGAACATAGGTCAGGGACTGGGGAGTATCCCCCCCCACCTGGAGTCTGAGAAAGGCATTCACGAGTGAGTCCCAGCAACCACCAGACCTCTGTAGCAGGTGATGCCACCATGGGAGGGGCCACCGTGAACCTGGGATCTGTGGTTCCAGCGGGAATCATCCAATCCGAGAGTCACAGGGCCAGGCTGCATGACCTGACCTTCAGTGACACTCTCAGGGCCAGGCTGCATGACGTGACCTTCAGTGACACTCTCAGGGCCAGGCTGCATGACCTGACCTTCAATGACTATCATAAGCCCTAGGGACCGAGGAGAGACCAGAGCGTGTTCACCCAGAGGCATGAGCGCTGTGGCTCTGACGCGGCCCCATCCCCTAGGACACTAGCTATCTGCCCAGCTGCAGTTTCATTGCACTGAGCACTTTGCATCCTTGCTCTGGCAGTTAAGTGGTCTTTCCTCCTCAGAACAGGTAAGTATTCCAGGTATAAATTTGCCTTTCCTGTCCACACAGCACATGTACGTTTACAGAGGGCCTCTTCATTGCCATGGCAGACCGCATAACATCGCCAATGAAACCAAAATTTCGGGTGTTCTCATAGATTTCTTAATGACCTAGAAAAACGTGCTTTTACTGGAGGTGAATGTTTAAATGGCAATGTACAATCCACACAAAAATACACCCAGAACTCTCCAGTCAGTAACTCATATTTTCTCATAGTGATGGCTGTAATCCACTCAGGACCAACAGAATGGAAATAAAAGGCCAAAACGTAAGTGTCAGAGGAGTTCCAGTGTTAACAAAGGGTGACTCATCAAAAAGAGAGCTGCCAAGGTTTCTGGACACCCACTTGAATCTGACCTGTTACACCCCCCACCTTCAAACACGCCACACAAATTTGAATAAAGCGTAAGTGTCCTCACCACGTATACCCAAAAGGGAGCAGAAAACCACTGCAGGCGGGTGAAGTAACAAACATGACTATTAGCAGCCAACTGCATACACCTGTTAAAAAGGTAAACCAAGGCACAAGAATTTTAGAATTTTAGAGTTTATTTGAGTGGGTAGTGTTTCATGAATCAGACAACTTCGAACCAGAAGTGGTTTGGGAGCCCCACTGAGGAACCCAAGGGGGAGGCTTTTATGAGACCAACAGGGAGATAAAAGAAAGGAAATGTTTGATTAACTACAGTTACAAGACTCTATCCCATTGGAAAGTTCCTAGTTATTTAATTATAAGTGAGTTTGATCCTTGTTAAGGTTTGAGCTTAAGTTTTTTTTGTTTTTTTTTTAAAAACATTTATTTTAGAAACAGGGTCTCACTCTGTCACCCAGACTGGAGTGCAGAGGCACCTTCTTAGCTCACTGCAGCCTCGAGCTCCTGGGCTCAAGCCATCCTTCTGCATCAGCCTCCTGAGTTGCTGGGGTTACAGGTGTGCACCTGTAAAATTAGCACAGCTGGCTGATTTTTTGTTTGTTTTTATGTTTATTTTCTTTTTTTTTTTTAGACGGAGTCTTGCTCTGTCACCCAGCCTGGAGTGCAGTGGTGCGATCTCGGCTCACTGCAAGCTGCGCCTCTCGGGTTCATGCCATTCTCTTGCCTCAGCCTCCCAAGTAGCTGGGACAACAGGCGCCCGCCACCACGCCCGGCTAATTTTTTGTATTTTTAGTAGAGACGAGGTTTCACCATGTTAGCCAGATGGTCTCGATCTCCTGACCTCATGATCTGCCTGCCTTGGCCTGTTTCTATGTTCATAGAGATGAGGTCTCTCTATGTTGCCCAGGCTGGTCTTGAGTTCCTGGCCTCCCAGCCTGTCTCCAAAACTGCTGGGATTACAGAGACGAACTGCCACACTTGGCCAGATTCCTTTTTTCTTTAACAGAGAATTAACCCAAGTTAAGTTTTCCTTGTGTTTCTGAAATCAAGCAGGGTTAGGGTCACGTATGAGGCTTGACTTAATTTGTCTGCTCAGGGATCCTTCAGACCTGGTTTTCATTTTATTTTCCTTCAACACACCAAGCCCAACAAGAAGCAGTATTAGGCATTTTTAAAGCAAAACGCAAAAATGTTCAAATTACTTGGTGATGTAAAGTTAAATTTTAAAAGAGTTTAACATTGGCAGAGCGGTGGCTCACGCCTGTAATCCCAGCACTTTGGGAGGCTGAGGCAGGCAGATCACGAGGTCAGGAGTTCAAGATCAGCCTGAGCAACATGGTGAAACCTCGACTCTACCAAAAATGCAAAAATTAGCCAGGCATGGTGGTGTGTACCTCTAATCCCAGCTACTCAGGAGGCTGAGATGGGAGAATCGCTTGAATCCAAGAGGCAGAGGTTGCAATGAGCCGAGATCACGCTACTGCACTCCAGCCTGGGTGACAGAGCAAGACACTGTCTCAAAAATAAAAATAAAAATAAAAGCTTTACTCCTACACATTTTTTCCCACCAAAGGGGAAAAATAATTGAATAGACCAAACGAGAGAGAAAATTCAAACCTGAGGGGAATAATTTTTCCATAAAAGAAAAGCCCTTTTAAAAACAAGAAGTTTAAAAAACTAGTCATTTCCAATCCATTTTTTCCTTCCATTACACAGCCATTGTGCCTAATCTCTCATTTTCAAAACGTGGTTGCTGAAAAGCCTGATGCCTGCAGCTAAGGTTAGGTTCCTAAGCGCTTCTCCGAAGAGAGTCCGATTTGTTAGGTCTGGAGCAGGACCCAGGAACACGCACCCGGGAACCATGGGCCGGACCGGACCGGGAGGAAGTGGGAACCACCGGCGGACTGGATCCGGAGGAAGTGGGAACCACGGGGAGGACCGGACCGGGAGGAAGTGGGAACCACTGGCCAGACTGGACCAGGAGGAAGCGGGAACCACGGGGAGGACCCGACCGGGAGGAAGTGGGAACCACGGGCGGGACTGGACCGGGACGAAGTGGGAACCACCGGCGGACTGGACCCTGAGGAAGTGGGAACCATGGCGGGACTGGACCGGGAGGAAGTGGGAACCACCGGCCAGACTGGACCGGAGGAAGTGGGAACCACGGCCGGACTGGACCAGGGGGAAGTGGGAACCACCGGCTGGACTGGACCGGGAGGAAGTGGGAACCACGGGCGGGACTGGACCGGGAGGAAGTGGGAACCACCGGCCGGACTGGACCGGGAGGAAGTGAAGGGAGAGCCCAAGGGAGGCCTGAATCTGAGCAAATCTCTAAGCTCCTCCCCTTGAAATGAGGGTACACATCAGTCAACTAGACAGGTAACTGAGAGAGCATTTTGAAGTGAGACTGAAATAAGCAGTGTTCTCGGTAACCAATACCATCCCGGAATTCAGCAGTCTGGCCTTGCATGCTGTACTGGCTGGGGTAGGCTGATACAACAGATAAACTCTGAACTCTCAGGGGGTTCACATAATCCAGTTTTCTCACCCCACAGTCCAGAACTTATCAGCAGACAGCCCAGGCCCACCCACCATGCAGACTCAGGTTGCCCTTTCTTTGCTGTGTCCAGCGGATGGGGAAGGGAGGACGAGAGGGTTCCTTGTGGAAGGAGCACGTGGGCTGGGCCTGAAAAGGCAACTTTTCATCAGCCAGAACCGAGGAGGCTGTGGCCACAGTCACTCCCGGCTCACCGGAGAGGAAGCTGGAAAACGGCATCCCCAGGAAGAAGAGAACATGGATTTTGGTGAGCGAAGGCCCCTGCCATGTAGGTGCACAGGATTCAAAGGTGAACCTCTGCAATTCAAATGTCAGAAGGGAGTATCAGAAATCCCTGTAGGTCATACGCACACTGCCTGGTCTCTGGGGGATCTGCAGCAGCTCAGTGCCTGACACTGGAAATGCAGACTGGGCCCATCCAGATGCTCTGAAGTCAATCGACATTTGCAGACACAATAAAATGTGAGAGGCACTGCTTGTGCCAATTTAAAGTTGTCTTCAAATAGTTTAGTCTTAGGCTAACTTTCAAGGTCAGTGGAAATAAAAAGACTCCAATTTGAATAAATTTTGCCAGACATTTCCATGCATGTCACCTCAAATTTAACTGATTAAAATAATGATTTCATAGCACGATGACACATGTCAAATTCAGATCCCCTGGTTCCTGTACACGTCTCAAGTTCCAAGTCCTAAGAACGATCTTGAAAATTCTGTAAGCACACAAGGAATACGTAAACCTTAGAAGGCATATAAGACAGCCCCGTTTACAGAGAGTTGAGGCTGTTTGAGATGAAATTCAGATCACACTCAGCACTTGCATCACCTGCACCAATACATTAGGAAGCTCAGGCAGTAACTGTTACATTGACGACTGATTGGGTGAAAGTCCAGGGTTACTAAGAGACCGGAGCACCTGTGAGTGTGGGCCTAATCTGATTTTCATTCACACACCAAGCTCTGTTAGGCAGCACTGGCAGGATTGAGGATCTGCATTATTTCTCGAGGGAAAACTTTTCCATCTATCAAACAAGGAGCTCGCTGACGAACTCACTGCCACCGGATTCACAAGACACAGAACATCGTGTGCTCCACACGAGAGGCACGGGGAAAAATTATCCCAGAAGGTAAGAGAAAGGTGTTCTGGAACTTCAAATACCTTCCCCAAAGCAGGTTGCTTTTTGCCTTGTTTCTAAATTATCCACCACACATATTCTCTAGAAAAAAATACAATTTCATACCTTGGTTGTTGTAATTCCCCCTTAAAAACAAATGTGATAGGGCCGGGCACAGTGGCTCACACCTGTCATCCCAGCACTTTGGGAGGCTGAGGCAGGCGGATCACGAGGTCAGGAGATTGAGACCATCCTGGCTAACACGGTGAAACCCTGTCTCTACTAAAAATACAAAAAAATTAGCCAGGCGAGGTGGCAGGCACCTGTAGTCCCAGCTGCTGGGGAGGCTGAGGCAGGAGAATGGCGTGAACCTGGGAGGCGGAGCTTGCAGTGAGCCGAGATCTCAGCACTGCACTCCAGCCTGGGCGACAGAGCAAGACTTTGTCTCAGAAAAAAAAAAAGGGGGGCCGGGCACGGTGGCTCAAGCCTGTAATCCCAGCACTTTGGGAGGCCGAGGCGGGTGGATCATGAGGTCAGGAGATCGAGACCATCCTGGCTAACATGGTGAAACCCCGTCTCTACTAAAAATACAAAAAACTAGCCGGGCGTGGTGGCGGGCGCCTGTAGTCCCAGCTACTTGGAGGCTGAGGCAGGAGAATGGCGTGAACCTGGGAGGCGGAGCTTGCAGTGAGCCGAGATCGCGCCACTGCACTCCAGCTTGGGTGACACAGCGCGAGACTCCGTCTCAAAAAAAAAAAAAAAGAAAGAAAAAAAAAAAAGCGGGGGGGAAAAAACCACAAAACACAAATGTGACAGAGAGAAGTCCCACAGCCAGAAGTAGGTGCAACAGATAATAAACTCTTCCAGGCTTAAGACACATATCAATGGAATCAGTTTTATGATTCTCAGTGCCTCCTTTCCTAGTCGTTTTATTTGTGGACTATCAGGAAAGTAAACACATAAAGAGGAAAAAAATGGAAATTCATATTAAAAATCAACCTAGCTAGGGCTAATAACACACACCATGACTCAGGACAAGGGTGCTCAGGGCCTCAGTAAAGCTATGGTATTCGATGTGGGGATGTCAGTTATGTCTCTGAGCTCTCAAAAATCTTCAGCAAAAATCATATTGCATTTAGAACACATCTGACCTGAATTGTTATGAGCCCAAACTTGTCACTGGTTCATGGGTGCTCCATGGGTAATGAGAAACAGACTAGCTGATCTCATTCCAAACCTCCTGCAAGCTAGGTGCAAAGAGGCATGTAAATATTAACCATTTCACCTAAAAACATCATTCAGTGTTTTTTATTTGTTGGGGGAAGTTCCCGCAGAATACTTTTATAATGGATATTATACATTGGTAAAATTTTGGCTTCACTCTGTACAAATGAAATGAGGATTTCTCTAATAAGTGAGGAGGCATAAAAATATTTAGCCTGGGCATGGTGGCTTATGGCTATAATCCCAGCACTTTGGAAGGTCAAGAGGGGAGAATCGCTTGAGGCCAGGAGTTAAGACCAGCCTGGGCAACAACATAGGGAGAACCTGCCTTTACAAAAATAAAAACAAAAACAGTTAGCCAGACGTGGTAGTGTGCACTTCCAGTCCCAGCTGCCCAGGAGGCTGAGGCGGGAGGCTCACTTGAGCACAGAAGTGTGAGGCTATCATGAGCTAAGAAGGTACCGCTGCTCTCTAGGCTGGGCCACAAAGCAAGGCTCTGTCTCTAAAATATAAATAAATAATATATTTAGACATGTATAAGAGAAGAGAAAGATGCTGAGAGCTGAGAGTTCCATAGTTTTCAAACTGTGTGGGGAGTATCAGGGACGAGCACCAACGGCTGCCTCCGCCTGAGAAGGTCTGCTAAGGATTTAACGGATATGCTCCTTTACAGGGTTGGAAAACTGAACAGAGACGGGTTGGGAACCAGGGGTGCTATTTAAGTTGGCCTCTCTGTCCTTCTGCCAATGTGATGAATGGGCACGGTAACAGTAGAAACCCTGGATGACAAGAAGTAACACACGCTGGGTCCACAGGACAGGGCCTCACACACGGAAAGCACACCATGCACGTCGGACACCGTGGTTACTGCCCCTGCCATTGTTGACTGACAGGGCTAGGCAGCATTCCAGAGGAAACGCACCTTCCCCTGCGGTGTGACTATGGGGCGTGTATCTGACACCTCTGGTACTTTTCTTGGTTCTTTTTACTTTTCTCTCCAAATGTAAAGGTTGGCGGTCGCAAACTCAGACACTAGGTAAAATATACTAGGCACAGAGTTTGGAAATACTAAATTCCTTCGCTCATGAAATATTCTATGGAGCTGTCTCATGAAAAAAATACACATGCACACAAGTGTACACATACACCAGCCTTAAGAATAATTTTTCCTCCTTTTTGCTTTTGACTTGATGGCTGAGTGGTGGAATTTAAACAGAGGACACCTGAGAACTGCAAAAGAACTGGACACATAGTGAGTGACTCCATCCAAACCTCTGCACGAAACCATTTCACCAAATGCGTGTGGCTTTTAGCAGCATGAGGCAATGTCCCTGGGACGTTCACAGCCCCCCTTAAAATACCTGCAAGTGAAAATTCAATGCTTCCAGCATTTATTTGTCCCAACAAAAATGTAGTATTTGTTTCAGCCAAAACCTAGTGATAGGCAGAGAGGCCCCCAAACCTCACCATGGGGCAGTTACTTTAGAAAGCTTGCAATTCTTCATCTGCCCTTGAGAATGCAAATCTTCTATCACCAGAACTGTCTCTACAAGGACCTGGAAGCCATCTCTTTGAAATGGCAACTTCCAGGGAATGCCTTTGCCCTGGCTTTGCTCCCAGTCACCAGGGGAGAGGATGGCCTGACAGCTGAGTGGAGGAGAGGACGGCCCTCCCTCTAACCTGCCCCATTGCCTCCTGTCAGGAGGACATGAGCAGTTTGCTTCTCCTCCAGATGAGCCCCAATTAGTATGCCCAGGTGGCCTAGACACACGGACCGACCCTCCTTAACACCCTCAGTGCCTTTCCCTGAGCACAGCCTTTACGTATCCCCTGCCTTCGTTTTGGTGACGATGAGCTTAGTTCACACTGGACCCTCTTCCCTACTGTGATAGTTATTACTCAATAAAGTCTGTCCTTTTTGCTTTGTGTCTGGCTTTATCTTTGACAAACCTAGACTATAAAATCATCATAATCATCATAAATGTGGCATCCTTCTGATCTAGACGTCCTGCTTCTTCCCAACAACTGCACATATACACTTTTGGAAGCAAGACTCAAGGCTGGAGAGCGCTGTTTTCTGTGGAAATGGGGAATGTTCTTTTTTCAAAGGTGTCCGTTGGGTACATCCCACAAATACATGCACAGCAGTCCTAGACGGACGCTGCTTAAGAGAATGGGGTCTTTATGAAGAAGGCTTAGGAGAAAGGCAAAGTGGACATAAAACTGATTTTGTGGGTCTTATTTGCAGAAGGAGAAAAGGATCCGGGGAGCCCAGTTATTCTCCTAGTGCACTGGCTGTTCCACATACCCCAGAAATGGGGGAATGACACATCTGCTAGCTCTCCCCGTCTGCTCTTGCCCTGACCTGGAAGCAGGTGTGCGAAGCAGAGCAGGTGTGAGCGGACAACGTGCACCCCTTGTCTTCCACTCTGATGACTCCACTCAGAGCAACCACTGGCGGCCTCTTCTGACTGATCCTCAAGGATGGAGACCTCAGAATTCAGCTTAAGCCACTAAGCTTAATTTGTATTTTGGAAATAGTTTGTCTAAGACTTGTGACTTACAATCATCCCTCAAGATCTCTTATTGGGTCCCCTGAAGCCCCTGAATGTCACCAGAGCTGCCTGGTGTCGCTCGCCTCTTGGCCTCAGCCTTTCTCAGAAAACTTAGGTAAACAGGGAGGCTCAGTAAATGACACAGGATGAAAAATGGCCATTACTTCTGAGTCTTCTGAAAGTAGAAGATGCCACATCCAATGTGTCCAGACATTTCTGTCCCAGCTGCTGGGCCTGAACACCATCCTACCACAAAATACATGACATCCACATGCCCGAAGCCTTCCCAAAATACTTCACAGGGAAGCGAGTAAACGGCACTGCACACTAATGTTAAGTATACTGCATACACTCTGGCTACTACAAATATAACAAAGAAAGTGTGTGCATGAAGCTTTATTTGTACCCCAAAGCATTCATTTTGTAAATATTTTATTTTATTTTAGATGCAGTGGGGTACATGCACATGTTTGTTACATGGGTATATTGTGAAGTGGTGGGGATTAGGTCTCTAGTGTAGCCATTATCTAACTAGTAAACATTGTACCTGATCAGTAATTTCTCAGCTCCTGACCTCCTCCTGCCTCCCTGCTTCTGGAGTCCCCAGTGCCTATTCTTTCCATCTTTATGTCCATGTGTACCCAGTGTTTGCTCTCACTTATAAGTGAGAATATGCAGTATTTATTTTTCTGTTCCTGCACTAGTTCACTTAGGAAAATAGCCTCCAGCTCCATCCATGTTGCTGAAAGGGACATGATTTCATTCATTTTTATGGCTGCATAGTATTCCATGGTGTCTACATGCCACATTTTCTTTATGCAGTCAACCACTGATGGGTATTTATATTAGTTCCATGACTCATGACTTTGCTATTGAGAAGAGTGTGCAATGAATATGAGTGCAGGTGTCTTTTTGATATAATGATTTCTTTTTTTGGGGGGTACATACTCAGTAGTGGGATTGCTGGATCTAATGGTAGCTCTATTTTTAGTCTAGAAATAACATTTATTCATTTATCTACTCAATATTATGCACATTTAGGGAGTACTTACTGTGTACTAAACTGCATTGAACAAAACAAAAATCTCTGCCTTTATGTAATCTTACAGGGGCAGACAGAGGATAAATCAGTGCTCCAAGCACTTGTGACATTAACTTACTTAATCTTTACCTCAAACCTATGAAATAATGTCCCTGCACTCCTAAGATGACGACAGTGAGCCACAAGCTGGTTAGACTTGCCCTAGGCCACCTGGGTAGGGAAGGAGAGTTAGAGAGTCATTTTCTCACCATAAAAGTGTTTCGTGTCTGTTCTCCTGACAAATCATCACTTCGTGTAGAATTATAAATAACTATAATACATCTAATTTTTAAAATTGAACTTCTTATCTGATAGGAATTGCCTTCAGCTGTCAGTAACAGAGAACTAACTGTGGTGGATAAAGCAAATGGATGTAATATTCTTCACACAGGACACGAAGTCTGGAGGTTGGGACTCAGGGTAGCTTCAGCAGCTGCAAAATGACTTTGGAGACTGGGGCTTCTTTTCCTATTCTACTGAGTCATGCTCTGTATGTGACTTTTATCCACTGTGTTTCACCTCATTCTCACTCAGTTCACTTTCATATTTCAGGCAAGAGAAAAGGAAAAAACCTCTTATCAACAAAATCTGCCACCTTTTTTTTTTCTCTTTTTTGTTTTTGAAATAGAGTCTCCCTGTGTCACCCAGGCTGCAGTGCAGTGGCACGATCACAGTTGACTGCATCCTTTACCTCAAGGTCTCAAGTCATCTTTCTGCCTCAGCCTCCTGAGTGGCTGCGACAACAGGCATGTGCCACCACACCCAACTTTTTTTTTTTTTTTTTTAAGTTTTTTCAGAGAGGGAGTCTCACTATGTTGCCCAGTCTCGTCTCAAACTCTCGGCCTCAAGTGATCCTCCTGCCTCTGCCTCCCAGTGTTGGGACTGCAGGTATGACCCACCGCCCCCAGCTAAATCTGCTACCTTAAAATTTTTCCCAGCAGCTAACTAGTGACATGTTTACAACTCATCCATGAGAACCATGTTTGGTGGTCGCCTCTAGCTATGGACACCATCACCCAAAACGAAGTTGGGAGTGTTGTCCTTAGAAGATGAAAAGAACAGACATGTGCAAGACTCCTCAGAATCATCTTGGGCATTCTTGGCCCTTAATATTTTCAAATGTAATTTAGTCAACTTCTACAAAAAAAAATGCTGGGATTTTTATTGCAATTGTATTGACTATTATGATCTTAAGAAGAACTGATATCTTTACAATATTGAATCTTGTAAGTAGGGTCTCCTGTTATACTTAGAAATTTACTCTCTCTCAACAGTCTTTTGCAGTTTTCTGTGTAGAATCTCATGCACATTTTATTGGATATATTCCTAGCTAGATTTTTGTTGTTATGGTCAATAGGACTGAATTTTATTTTATAACCATTTGTTGCCAGTACACGGAAATAAAGTTGACTTTATTGATCTTAAATCCAATGACATGGCTGAGTTAATTTTTCTGATACTTGGCTTAGACTCTTTGGACTTCTACAGAAACCAGATGTCTGTAGTGAAAAATTGTAACTTTATTTTTTCCTCTACAATACTTCCCCGCCCTTATTATATTGCTTTTTCCTTTCTTATAATGTTCTTGTCATATTATGGTGGCAAAGTTATGTTGACTTCATAAAGTGAATTGGGAAATGTTCCTTTTCTCTATTCTCTAGGAGTTGAGAGTTAATTGGAATTATTTCTATCTTAACACTTTGTAAGATTTCATTGGAGAAGCCATCCGGGCCTGAAGCTCACTTTGGGAGGAGGATTTTAGTTATCTATTCAGTTTTTGTTAATACTTGATGAGATTTATACAGAAGTATTTCTATTTTGGTGCTCTTTTTAATTGTATTGTATTTTAAATTTCAAATTCCTTGTATAATAACCTTGATAATTTCACTTATTAGTTCTAGGAGCTGTTTTGTGGCTACCGTAGTGTTTTCTATACAGTGTATAAACAATGGAATCGATACAGTTTTATTTCTTGATTTTTCCATGTGTATTCCTTTTACCGCTCTTGGGTGCCTTACTGAACTGGTTAGAACTTCTCTGGGGATGTTGAGTAGGAGTGGTAAGAAAGGACAATCTTGCTTTGTTCTAATTATCAGAGGAAAAGAATTTAGTCTCTCATAATTGTACTATGCTAGCTGTAGGATTGTTGTTTTTCTTTGGTCAACTGTGTTTACAAGGTTAAGAAACTTGCTTTCTGTTTCCAGTTTGTTGAGAGTTATTATCATGAATGTATATTAAATTTTCTTGTTTGCTTTTTCTGCATCTTTTGAAGTGATCAGATTTTTTTTTTCTTTAGTCTGTTAATGACACATTACATTTTAATGTAGAATGTTGAATCAGACTTGCATTCCTGGGAAGAAGCCCAGTTGATCATAGTGTATTATATTTTTATGTATTGCTGGACACTATTTTCTAATATTTTATTGAGGCTTGCATCTATGCCCACAGGGATATTGGACTATTCTTTTATAGTAATGTCTTTGTTCAGTGATGGTATATGGGTAATGCTAGTCTGTAGAATTGATACCTTTATCTTTAGTTAATGTCCTCTATTTTCCTTAATGATTTCTGTTCTAAAATCTGCTTTGCTTAAATTAGCATTGATACTCCAGCCTTCTTTAGGTTCATGTTTCCATTTTATGTATTTATCTCTCCTTTTATTTTTAGCTTATTTATGCCTTTATATTCAAAGTGGGGTTTTTTTTGTAAAAAGCATATAGTTGGGTCATACTTTTGTATCTAATCTGATGATTTCTGTCTTTTAAATGCTGTGTTTAGAACATTCACATTTAATATGATCCTTGAAATCGTTAAATTTAAAACTACCATCTTGCTAGTGATTGTATACTAGTTTCATATTTTCTTTATTTAAACAAATTTTCTGCCATGTGTTAACACCTTTTTATAATTTCATTTTATATCTCTATTGAATTACTATTTTAAAAAATTTACTTTTAGTATTTGCCTTCAGATTTACAACATACATCTTTAATCAGAGTCTAACTTTAAATAATGTTATGATACTTCCCATATACTTTAAGAAACTCACAGCAATGTATTCCAAATTCTACCCTGTTCTCCTTTTTGTCATATATCATGCTCTTACATGTACTATGAATACACAATAAATTTCTCCTATTTTTGTTTTAGAGTTCACTATCTTTTGGACCAATTAAAAGTTTAAAACATCAACTTTAATTATTCCATTCTCAGTGTTGTTTATTTATGTGTGTAGATCTAATTTCTAGTCTGATACCAATTCTTTCTGCCTGAAAAATGCCCTGTAATTTCCTGGCAAGTAAGTATGTTAGCTATGAATTCTTTCCATTTTTGTTTCTCCAAGAAAGTCTTTATTTCTCCTTTATTTGGGGAAAATATTTTTGTGGCATATAGAATTCTGGGTTGACAGCTTTTTTACTTTCAGCACTTTGAAATTCTCACTCCCTTGCCTTTTGGTTTGCATAATTTGTATTAAAAGTCTCCTAAGTTATTTCCGACATTCCTCTGTAGTTAATGTATCTGATCAGTTCTCTATTTCTATAGGTTTATCTTTTCACGAATGTCATATAAATGCAATCGTACATTATGTAACCTTTTTAAATTAGTGTATTTCACTCAGCATAATGCCTTCCTCTGGGTTATTGCATGTATCAACAGTCTGTTCCTTTTATTTATGAGTAATAGTGCCTTGTATAAATATATCTCAGTCTGTTTACCCAACCATCCATTGATAGACATTTGGATCATTTCCAGTTTTCAACTATTACAAATAAAGCTGCTGTGAATATTCATGTGCAGGCTTTGTGTGAACATAAATTTTCCTTTCTCTATCCAGGAGCAGAATTTTAAGTTTATGTTTGAATTTATAAAATACTGAAAAACTATTTTTGAT
Source organism: Papio anubis (assembly GCF_008728515.1). Lineage (NCBI taxonomy): Eukaryota > Metazoa > Chordata > Mammalia > Primates > Cercopithecidae > Papio > Papio anubis. Next base: position 157,989,034 of record NC_044982.1, on the reverse strand, counting down.
GTAGCAGTCACTGTAGCAGTTTTCATCCCCACCAGAAACTTATGAACTTTCCATACATCACATCCTAGCCAGTCCTTCATATTTCAGTCTTTTTTATTCTAGCCACTCTAATTGATGTGTGGTGGTGTCTCACTATGTTTTTAATTTGCATTTCCATAATGGCTAATGCTATTTAACAGCTATTTGTATGCTTATATGCCATTATATCCTCTTTGGTCGTCTGTTCAAGTTCTTTGCCCATTTTTTAAATTGGCTTGTTTGTTTATATGTGATTGAGAATTAGGAGCTCTTTATGTATTTTGGATACAAACCTTTGTTGAATATATAATATGTAAACATTTTCTGTGTATGCCTCAGATTTTCATTTCCTTTTCTTTTTTTTTTTTTCCTGAGGCAGGATCTTTCTTTGTCACCTAGGCTGAACTGCGTGGCACCATCACGGCTCACTGTGACCTCTAATTTCTGGGCTCACACAATCCTCCTGCCTCAGTCTCCTAAGTAACTGGGACTGCAGGCAAAGTTTTTTTTTGTGTAGAGAAGGGGGTCTCACTCTGTTGCCCAAGTTCATCTCAAACTCCTGGCTTTAAGTGCTCTCCTGGCTTGGCCTCCCAAAGCACTGGGATTGCAGGCATGAGCCACCATGGCTAGCCAGATTTTCATTATTTTAGCAATGTTTTACGAAGAGCAGAAGTTCATAGCTCTGATACAATTTATTTATTTTTTTCTCTTATGGACTATGCTTTTAGTGTTGAGTCTAAGAAATAGTTGCATAAGTGATTTTCTCTTACGTTTTCTTTAGAAGTTTTATAGATTTAGGTTTTACATTTTCACCTTTGAACTATTTTTAGTTAGTTTTCTATATGGTGCAAGGTAGGAATTGACGTTTACATTTTTGCGTATGTACATGTAATTGTCTCAATACTCCCTGTTGATTCCATTTTATTCTGGTTTCTATTGTTTTCTTGAGATATCTGAAGTCAGTCATTGTTGCTCCTTTAAAGGCAAAATTTTTTTTTTTTTTTTTTGGTCTTTTTCTTTGGGCTGCTTTAACTTTGTTCTTTGTTGTTTAGTTTTCATTAGTTTAACTTTGATATGTTCAGGAGTGATTATTTGCATTTACCCAAACTGGCTTTCTTAGAAATTCTTGAATCTGAGATTTGATGCCATTCATCAGTTTTGAAAACTCTCAACCAGTATCTCTTCAATTATTTTACCTACCTCATTTTTGCTACTGTCTGCTAGGCCTTTAATTACACATAATTTAGATCTCTACCCTATGTTGAATATGTTTCTTTTGTTTTTTCCCCTATTTCCCACAGTTTAAAATGTTCTTTATGCTTCAATATGAGCATTTTCTCTTGACACATCATTCCATTTCTCTATTTCTTCTGGTATTTTTAATCTCCTGTTTAAAATATATGTTCTTGATTTCACTTCTAGAAATTCTCTTTTATTCTTTTTAGCAGATTATAGTTTTCTGTTGATATTTTCCTTCTTGCTCACTAGTTTTTTTTTTGGTATTTATAATTAAAATTACTTTAAAAACCAAGTTGATATCATCTGTGGGCCTGTTTCTATTGTCTATTTTGTCATCTTTGTCAACTTCTTGGCATATATACTAGACACCAGAGTAAATGACAGAAATTCTTCATGGAGCACTATAGAGGCTCCAGATATCATTAAAGAAAGGATTCATCCTATCTTCCACAAATAGCTGGTGTAGGACAGATTCATCTCCTCAACTTAAACAGGCATAACCTGACCCCAGATCTCACTCAGACTTTTTAATGCCTGGTCTACGTTTACTTTATTCTCAATTCTAAGATGAAGCCTTCAAGGGATTCATATGAGAGCCTGAGATGTTTACTAGGGAGATTTCTAAGTAGAGGACACTGAACTTCAGTTATTTTTCTCCCCACACAATGAGATTGCTGAAAGTTCCACTCAACTTTTAATCTCATTTCTCAGTTGTTGTTGTTGTTGGTTTTTTTGTTTTGTTTTGTTTTGGTTTGGTTTCTCATCCTGTGAAGCTTAAGAATCAGCAGATGCTTTTAAGAAAATCTTAGAGCAAAATGTAGTGCTTATTTCTCTGAAGTACCCTTCTCTATGAGACTTTAGCTACTCTTGATCTGGCTATCTTGGCAAACATAAACTATAAAGTTTGTCCCTTTAGCCCCACGTAACTGCCCGACAGTACTGTAGCTTCCTGCCTTCTGGAATCTATCCTCTACCCTCTCTTTTCAGATTCTTGCCCTCTGCTCATGTTCCAAGGACAGAAATAGTGTGTATAAGGTTTGTGTCATTTCAATAAGCTTTTCTTCTCTCCACATTCTTGCAACTTCAATTCCAATTGCCTCTACATCTCTCTAATGAGTCCAAGTGAAGTTCTTTCCCTGTGGATATATTGTTGGATTGAATTGGCTAATATTTTGTTAAGAATTTTTTGCATCTGTTTTCATAACAGATATCACTACTTTATTACAGTATCTATATCTTGTTTTGGTACATTCATCAAGCCTGGATTGTAAGGCCAGAACCAAGGGTGACTTGACATTAATTTTCATAGTAGTAAGTTATATCTTAGGGTTCTCTTCAGCGGGAGACCTAGTGCCTCAGGCAGGGTAGGTCTCATATGGGGGTGTCAAGTCATCCCAGCTTCACAGAGAAGCTAGGTGTCAGGCTAGAATTGACACTAGAATTATGATTCACTATGATACCTGTTTTATAGGAAGTGGGGGGTGGTGTGTGTTTATTTTACCAGAACAGCTACTTATAGAACCTTCATTGAAGATTCCTTTGAAAGTCCACCATTTAAAAAAATTTTTAAACATATCACATATTGTCATTGCTCTGTTTTTATTAATTCTCTTTGACTAAAGGATGACCTCTGTTTTCTTACTTTGGCATTTAAGGTTTCCCATAATCTGACACCAGTCTTGTTTCAAAAATTCTAATTCCCATGTAATCCCTTTTTCTGTGGTCTAAATTCCAATCAAACTAAACATCAGCCATTTTTTATATATTTTCATTTCACAACATGAATGTCTCTGCTGATACTGTTTCTCTGGTTTGGAGAGCATTTCCTCACTGTCAGTCACGACATGTTCAATTCCTATCTCCACTTCAAGGCTCTACTTGGAGGTCACAACCAGTGTGGAATTTCTTCAGCATTAATAATCTCCTCAGCTTAATTCCTACAACAATTTATGATTATCTGTCCCATGTCAATTAAGACTTTCTGCTTTACATGTTAGTTACCCAGCCATATCCTATTAGGATATTTCCAAAATTTAGTGAGTGAACTACCCTGGTGGCCTGGATAGCTCAAGATCTTCCTACCAGAAACTTTTCCATGTTCATCACCAGCACCACTGCTGCCACCTACCAGATATTTCAGAAATAAATCCAACTTGGTATCTGGTTTGTTTTCTAAGGCAGGAACATATGTTGGGAGCAGTATCCAAAAACCCACTTTGGGGTTATCAACAATGGCTCCAGTCCATCTGGGACTCAAACTCATATTCACCCTTCAGACCAGAGAGGGATCAGGCAAGTGATCTGCTACACATGCCATAAGAGCCACCTACTAACCCCATTTCCCTCACCTTACTGGTGAGGAAATTTTGACCAAAAGGATGGGTCCCTGCAGGGACTTGGGCTTCTGTCAGCAGGCGTCTGTGATGGGGAGATGAGCAACATGGGACTCATCAGATGTCATTTACAGGGCTGAGCATTCCAGGAATGAAGAGCCCACATTGATTCATCTTTATGTATCCAAAATCACCTGGCCCAGGGTTAGCTATGTTCAATAAACATGCAAAAAATGAACCCTATGTCCATTCACAATGCAAGAAAAAGTTTAAATATTAATTCCTGCTACTAGGTTTAAAAGTCATGAGATGCTAAACACTATGCAAAACCAAGTGCTTGCTGCTTCCTGTGTTGTCAGTAAATCACAAGCTCTATCTCCTCTTCCTCCCATCCCTTTGTGTACTGTTCCCTGGCTTGCGATACTCCCCATTGCTAAGTCTAATTTTCCGAGCCTCCTGGGACAGAAGCTGTGGTTGGAGTGACGTTGTTGCATTAGCACAGGCAGGGAGCATCTTATTCCTCGCTTCACTTTAGCAGCCAAGGGATCCTGAAATTCAAAGCCCTGTTCAGTGGCACCGCACTCCTTTCCCATTCCTCCTTCCTTTCATTAAAGTTCTGAGAGCAAGAGAGAGATAAATGAAAGGAATCTCACCCAAGGAGACTGTGTCTGAAAATCATAATAAAGATCGTTTTGTGCCTCAGCTTTCACATCATTTGTAAAAATACCTTTTGATCTGCTGCACAGTCTTCTTATTTTCTGTTAATTTCTCATGGGAAGAGCAGATTGGCAGTTCAGGGTTACAGACAACATTGAGAATCTTGCAGTAAATGTCTTGCCTACAGAACTGGTTTTATGGTATCTAACAATACAGAGATGACAGACCCTGACTCATTCTGAGTGCAGCCAGGAAACCTGTGCCAAAGGACCCCACAACCTGGGACAGATGTCATCTGTATGCACAGGCGGGTCCTGGGTTCTGGCCTGACTATTTCTTACAGACAGATAATGCTGGATTGTTGCTGACCCCTCCTGAATTCACCTTCCCACAGGACACTGGATAGAGGTTTTAAGGATCGAATGAGATTGTGCATGGGAAAGCAAAAAGGGCTGCTCTCCATATTAAGTTACTGGTATTGCCCTAATCTCTTCTGTCTTCATCAGGCATGAGCCCCAGCCCTTTGTCTCAGAGATGCCTCACCCAGCCCCCAAGGATGGGATGAGTGGAATTAGGAGCACAGGGGAAGACCTATGCACGCAGCCCCACAGAGCCACCGCCATCCCCCGCCCTCTCCCCCTTAGTGCTCTCCTCTGGCCACTGTGTCAGGTCGAGCTGCCATCTCGCAGTGCAGGTGCCAGGGAGGACACAACCCCACTGTGTCCTCTTATGTGTACAGAGGGAAGCACAGCTGACACACATGCGCCATGTGTGGGTGCCGATGTGTCCACACTGAGCCTTTACGTTGAATTTTTCTCCATAAAAATAGTTTTCAAAGTGGCCTATGGGCACTGCCTGATCTGGTACTTATCTCAGTGCTGAATTCAGAAGCCTTCTGCCTGCACAAGTCCTAGTGAACTGGAAAGCTCTGCAGCACGTCGTCTTCTCCCCATATTCTCCTTCGTGACTATCAGCTACTGCTGAGATTTAGGGGGAAGTGGTGGTGTCAGTACCGGCCGACAGAGTGGCCTCAGTTCTGGTGTGTTTTGGACCGGTTCATTGTTTTTCAAGTTGAGCCACCGTTTCTGATGTATGTTAGTAACTACATAAATATCCAGTAAACAAATAACCACTACTATGTGCCAAGCATCAAGAATAGAAAAACCACAATACAGCAGAGAGAACAAATCTACCTGTGAGTGGATGTTGTCAGGAACCACTCCCTGCACCCAGGAGCTCTCAGCCTGGGCACTCGACACTCTGCTTGTGGGGAGCTGGCCTGTCCCTTGTAGGGTGTTCAGTGGCAGCCCCGGCTTCCTCCCACTGGATCTTAGCAGCCGCCCCTCCCAAGTATGCCTGCTGGGCAAACTGCCCAATGTCCCTTGCAAAGGACGGTGGGTGAAATAACTCTGAGTGAGAACTGCCACCCTTGTTCCAGGGCTGGGAACTGGGATCTGAAGCTGAAGACAAAGAGAGCCACATCTTCCACACCCTGAATTCAGACACACCCCATTCTTATTAAGAGTCTACACTTGGACACAGGAAGGGGAACATCACACACCGGGTCCTATTGTGGGGTGGGGAAAGGGGGGAGGGATAGCGTTAGGAGAAACACCTAATGTAAATGACGAGTTCATGGGTGCAGCACACCAACATGGCACATGTATACGTATGTAACAAACCTGCACGTTGTGCACATGTACCCTAGAACTTAAAGCATAATAACAATAACAATAAAAAAGAGTCTACGGAACTGGCCCTACCACCCCTGCCCTTATCCCCATTTATTTAAAAGAAGGGGAGGAGAGAGAGGGAAGGAGAGACGGAAGCGTTCTTATCGGCTGGGGAAGGCTGAAACCGAAGTAAGAGAGCACTTGAGAGGATGAGTCACCAAGAATGACCATGGAGAACCTTTGCAGCCGCCTCCAGCTACGAATATCACTTCCTGATCTCCTACACGCTGATTCAATGAGCTAAAGAAGAACAGAAACGGGGGAGGAGAAGCTCAACGGCAGAGAAACCCTCTTCCCCTTCAGGTCCTTGGACTTGATCCAGTGTGGAAAGGAGAACAGCACTTTAAATCATCATGGAGGAACTTCTACGTCACCGCCAAGATGCAGTAACAGGAACAAAATTTACTCTTGTATCTGACACCTAAAAAAATAAGACGGGGCAGGCACAGTGGCTCATGCCTATAATCCCAGCACTTTGGGAGGCCAAGGTAGGCAGATCACCTGAGGTCGGGAGTTCGAGACCAGCCTGACCAACATGGAGAAACCCCGTCTCTACTAAAAATACAAAATTAGCCAGGCCTGGTGGTGCATGCCTGTAATCCCAGGTACTCGGGAGGCTGAGGCAGGAGAATCGCTTGAACCCAGGAGGCAGAGGTTGCAGTGAGCCGAGATTGTGCCACTGCACTCCAGCCTGGGTGACAAGAGTGAAACTCCATCTCAAGGGAAAAAAAAGAGACAGAATGTTTGAAGAAGTTTTCAAGAGCTTGGACATCAGAAAATGAGGGTCAGTAATCTCTGAGAGATGAGAAGCTCACAAGGTGAGCCCTGTGATTGCTCCAGTTTGGTACCTTGAGAGAGTTTCCTGGTTAAAGTGCAGGGAGGGAGGGCCCAGGTAGACCCGCGCCAGGTCCCACAGTGGAAGAGGCTTTGCTGAGTCCAGGACACCAGACAGCTGGAGTACAGAGGACAGAGCACGGAGATGCAAGCAGCATCGGAGATGCAAGGCAGGGTTTGTCAGTGTAGGTAAACAGCAAGTCACACTATAGGCTAGCTCCAAGAAAGACACTTTAAATATTAAGACACAAATAGGACAAAAGCAAAAAGGTGAGAAATTCCATTCTAAAACTAATCACAAGAAAGTTGGAGTGGCTCTATTACCATCAGCTGAAACAGGTTTCAGAGCGAGAAATACTGTAACTGAATACCAGTCTGGCTGCTTGCTGCCCAGAAGCCAAAATAGAAGCAGCGAGATGCAGTGAAAGGAAAGCAGTTTTGGTAATCAAATGCTAGCAACTGGGAAAGGGCCAGGCTCATGCCTCCAAATGACCATTTCAGATGTTGTCCCGGGAAAGGGGTTTAAGAAAGAAAACTTGGTATGAGAAACATGCAGGAATGGTGCAGGATACAGAGTCTGTGTGTCTTGTTCCGATGGCGATTTTGAGTTATTGTCCACCCGGAGTGCGGGCTGGCACCATCTCCGTAATGATCAGGTTGTCGAGTAACCGTATTGGGGTAATCTCCAGATGGGGGAGGATTCTGCAGCTGGGTCTCTATGGTTCATTTCATAACTACCCTCTGGAATGTCTAAGCAAGTGCATAATTAGGTAAGCCAGCACAGTGTAAGGACTGTCTGGTGGGAAGGGATGAAAACAGAGTTTCAAAGTATATTTCAAGGCAAAGACTAGAGGGAAGAAAAAACTTTTCAAAAACTTTTTTTTTTTTTGAGACAGAGTCTTACTCTGTCTCCCAGGCTGGAGAGTAGTTACGGTACCATCTCGTCTCACTGCAACCTCCGCCTCCCCAGTTTGGGCAATTCTCATACCTCAGCCTTCCAAGTAGCTGGGACTACAGGCATGCACCACCACACACAGCTAATTTGGTATTTTTAGTAGACACGGGATTTCACCATGTTGCCCAGGCTGATCTAGAACTCCTGGTCTTAAGTTATCAGCCCACCTTGGCCTCCCAAAGTGCTGGGATTACAGGTGTGAGCCACTACACCCAGCCTAAAATGCATTTTGAAACTAAGCTGCTTCATTATAATATCACTGTGGATAATTAAAGTAATTTTATCTTCATAAAGGAATTAGTTCATCAAGTGGACAAAACAGTCTTAAGTGTTTATGTACCTAATAACAGGGCTTCAAAATACATAAAGCAGAAGTGGCCAGAACTACAAGCAGAAACACTTCTTTTATGTATATATGTATTTATTTATTGCAATACATTTTTGGGGAACAGGTGGTGTTTGGTTACATAAATACGCTATTTAATGGTGCTTTCTGAGATTTTGTGTACCCATCACCCAAACAGTGTCATCTTTTATCCCTCACCCTCCTCCCACCTTTCCCCCCGCGAGTCCCCAAAGTCTACTGTATCATTCTTATGCCTGTGCATCCTCATAGCTTAGCTCCCAATTATGAGTGAGAACATACGATGTTCAGTTTTCCATTCCTGGGTTACTTCACTTAGAATAATAGTCTCCAATTCCCTCCAGGTTACTGCAAATGTGAAACAGGCAAAACACTTCCCATGAAGAAGAAGAATCTTGGAGGACTCACATTACCCAATTTCAAGACTATTAAGCAATGAAGACATAGTGGGACTAGCATCAAGATACACAAATAGATCAGTGGAACAGAAGAGAGTTGAGAATAGACCTACACATAGTTAGACAATGAATTTTTGACAAAGGTATAAAGGCAATTCAGAAACAAAGGATAGTCTTTTAAAGAAATGTCATCAAGAATTTAAAAAAAGAACAGAAAAATATGAACTTGGATCCACATTCTTGCACCATATACAAAAATGAATGCAAGATAGATTTAGACCAATATGTAAATCCTAAAATTATAAAACTTCTCAAAGAAAACATAGAAGAAACACCTTTCTAACTTTGATTTAGATAAAGGTTTCTTAGAAATGACACTGAAAGTATTGTTCATAAAGGGAAACAAATGATCATTTGTTTGATTTCATCAGAATAAAAAACTTCTGCTCTTTGCCTTTTTTTTTTTTCATTGAGAATGAAAATCAAGCCAGTGACATTGGGAGGGTGCATGTAAAGACCATGTCCTCGTCATCTGACGACACCCCAGTCCCTGTTCACTGTACTGTGTGGAGTCTTCTTCAACCAACGTCTTTCCTTTCCCTCATGAAGGTCTGGGCATGGCCAGTGTGCCAGTGGGCAGGACAAGCCCAGGCGCTGCTCTGAGGCGGCTCCAGTCCAGAGCTGACCCTACTCAAGCCTGGGCTTGGCACTGATTTAACACCTGCATTGTCTCTGGCTGGGTTTACAACTGCTTTGTGAAATACAGCCAGAATTGTAACATTCAAATTCTCTGATTAACAGAATGAGTTCTTAAATGTTAGATAATTTTGTTTAAATAAAACTAAATTTTCTGTTCTGAAAGAAGCAAATCCAAATCCATTTAAAATAAATTGATTGATTGATTTTTGCTACATCTAAGAGATGGCAGTGCTCTAGCTACCATAACAGTAGAGAGACAAATCCTTTAAAACCAAGAATGGATTATTCAAGTTAGTCTGGGCTGTTTTGTTGTTTTCATGTTCACTGCAATTAGGTGAACCTGGCCCATTGTTTACACTTCACCTTTGAGGTCCTGAGGATGGGGCAGCTGCGAGCTCAGAACTGCACACCTTCATGTGTGTTCAGCCTGGAGGACTCCCGGGGAGGGAAGGCACCATGCTTTGATGAACTTCCTCTTCCATTCCCTAAAGATAGCCTCGGCAGATTCCAGAAATTTCAGGACCTTGTCTTACTAGAAATCCATGTTGTTTTTTTTTTAAATAACAGTTAGATCACAGTCTAACTGACATGCAATACCTGGCATATATTTAAAATGTATACTTTAATATTTTCACTTTTGTAAGCACATGCTATCACCACAATTGAGATAGAAAATGAATCTATTATTTCTAGAGGTTTCCTCCTACCTGTTCCCAAACCATTTGTCCACAAGCAACCACTGATCTGCTTTTTGTCACTATAAACGAGTTTGCGTTTTCTAGAGTTTGATGCAAATAAAATCATATAGAATACAGAATGTACTGCTTCTTATTTAACTTCTTTCACTCAGATAAAGATTCATTCTTGTTGAGAGTTCTTTCTCTTTCAGTGAATGAACACAGCAAAATTTGTTTATCCATTTTTCTGTTGATGGAAATTTAGGTTGTTCCCAGTTGGAAGCTGTTACAAATAAAGCTGCTATGAATATCTGTGTACAGTCTTTGCACAAATATAGTATATGTTTTTTGTTCCCTTGGATAGATAAGAGTGAAATGGATCATATGGTAGGTATATGTTTAAATCTTTAAGAGACTGCCAAACTTCCCAAAAAATTAAACCATTTTACATTTACATTTACATCTTTGACAACACTTGGTGTCACCAATCTTTTACATTTTATCCATTCTAATTTCATAGTGTTATCTCATCTTGGTTTTAATTTGCATTTCTCTCATGACTAATAATATTGAGCACGTGCTTCTTTGTTACTCAAGTTATCTGCTTTGGTGAAGTGCCTTTTCCAGTCTTCTGCCCTTGTTTTAATTGGGTATTTGTTTTCTTATTATTGAGTTTTGAATGGTCTACAGCTACTTTATCAAATATATGCTGGGCAAACATTTTCTCTCAAGCTACAGCTTTTTATTCCCTCAACTGCATTTTGGAAAAAAAAAATATTTTTATGTATATAAAGTCTCATTTATCATTTTTACTTTTATGAATTATGCTTTTGGTATCAACTCTTTACCTAACCCAAGGTAAGGTAAATGGTCTCCTGTTCTCTTTAAAAAAAAAAAAGTGTTATGCTTCTACATTTTGCATTTAGATGTGCTCCATTTTTAGTTTTTATAGAGAGTGTGAAGTAGTTGAGGTTCTTTTTTTTTGGAATATGGATATCCAGTTGTTCCAACATTTGTTGAAAACAATGTTTTATTGCCTTTGGATTGTTTTCAACATTTATAAAAAATATCAATTGACCATGGTTACATGACACTCCTTCTGGACTGTATTCCATTCCACTGATGTAGGTATGAGTCTTCCAAATCGTGAGCACAATATGCCTATTCATTTATTTAGCAATTTGATTGATTTCATTAGCATGGTGTAGTTTCAGCATATCCATGCTGTATTAGATTTACACATAAATATTTTTGAAGTTATTAAACGTGCCTGTTTTTTTTTTTCTTTTTTTCTTTTGAGATGGAGTCTCACTTTGTCACCCAGACTGGAGTGCAGTGGCACAATCTCGGTTCACTGCAACCTCCACCTCCCAGGTTCAAGCGATTCTCCTGCCTCAGCCTCTGGATTAGCAGGGATTATAGGGGCCCATACGTGACATTTTTTAAAAATTTCAGTTTCCAACTACGTTGGTAAACTCACTTTTCTGGATTGTTCCAGGATCTTTTTGGCAGATTCTTTGTCACTCTCTATGTAAAGAATTATGTCACCTACAAACAGGGATTTCTTTTGCCCTTTCCAATCTGTCTTTTCTTTTTCCTTATTGTATTGCACAGCGAGGATTTTCAGTACAATATTAAATAGAAATGGTCAGAGCAGACGTCTTTGCCTTGTTCCTGATCATAGGGGGTAAACATTCATTTCCTTACCATTAAGTATAACATCTCCTCTACTGTTGTTTTTCCCATAGATGCCCTTTATCGGGTTAAAGATGTTCCTTCCCTTCTATTTCATTTGCTGACAGCTTTTACCATTGGGTGGATGTTGAAATTGTCAAATGCCTGTTCTGTATCAATTAATATGATCAAGTGGTTTTTCTTCTTTGATCTGTTAATATGATGGCTTTTACTGATCGATTTCTAGATATCAAATTGGCCTTGTGTTCCTGAAATTAAGCCCAGTTGATCATAATGTATGACATTTTGTAATACATTGCTGGACTTGATATGCTATTTTCTTGTGTATTTCTGTGCCTGTGTTTATGGGGGATATTCGAGTGTAGTTCTCTTTAATCATCTTTCTTTAATTTTGATATCAGACATAAAATGAATTGGGAAGTGCTTCCTTTTCCTCTTACTGGAAAATATAGAATTTCTGTTCTTATTTGTGTGTGTGTGTGTGTGTGTGTGATTAGTTGTTGAGACACAGACACACTCTGTCATCAAGGCTGGAGTGTAAGTGGCATGATCTTGGCTCACTGCAACCTCCACCTCCTGGGCTCAAGTGAGCCTTTCACCTCAGCCTCTCGAGCAGCTGGCACCACAGGCGCACACCACCAGGCCTAGCTAATTTTTGTACTTTATGCAGAGACAGGATTTCACCATGATGTCCAGGCTGATCTTGCACTCTTAGGCTCAAGAAATCCGCCTGCCTCAGCCTCAAAAAATGCTGGGTTAATAGACGTGAGCACCACACCCAGCCTATTATTTCTTTTTTAAATGTTTGATGTAATTCACTAATAAAACCACACAGACCCGGGATTTTTTTCTTAAAAAGGTCTTTAATTATGAATTCAATTTATTGAGCAGACATAAAACTAGACAGTTTGTTAGTCTTCTTATGAATAAGTTTTTGTAGTTTTCAGCTTTTAAATAATTATCAAATGTATGTACAGAATGCTTTTCTATTTCTCTATTGTCTGCATTGTTTAATAAGCAATCATCCTTCTTTAATTTTGACATCAGACATAAAATGAATTGGGAAGTGTTTTTCATTTACTGGAAATAGATATAGAATTTCTGTTATTTCTTTTTTCTTTTTATTTTCTGATGTTTGTGTTGTTTGTTTGTGTTTGTTGAGACAGGATGTCACTCTGTCGTCCAGGCTGGAGTGCAGAGGCAACTTGGTTAATAAACAATGAAGACAGTAGTAAGGGATACTAACAATATTTCTGGTTATCTATGGAGATTATGGTGATATCCTTGCCGATACTGGTAATTTTGGTTTTTTCTCTCTCTCTTTTTGAGGTTTATCAACTGTTTTGATCTTTTTAAAGAAATTGCTTTTAATAATTTTTATATTTATTTTATTCTAGGTCCATGGATTTCTGTTTTGTCTCTATTACTCCTTTCTTCTGCTTACTTTGGGTTTCTTTTGTTGTTTTTTAATCCTTATTTGTTAAGGTGAAAATTTTGTTGATTCTTTCTTTTATCAATAAGCATTTAATGTCATAAACTCCCCTCTAAACACTGTAATAGGCACATTCTACAAATATTATATTTTCACTTTCATTCAGATCAAAATGATTACTAATTTCCTTTGACTTGCACATTTTTTTAACTATGTTGTTTAATTTTAGAGAATTGGGAAATTTTCCAAATTTCTTACTGTTATCCATATCGATTTAATTCCACTATGGTTGGAAAACAAACTTTGTAAGATTTCAATTATTTTAAAATTGTTTGTTTTACGATCTGGGTTATGCACTATCCTAAAATGTGCTCCATGAACTTCTGAAAGGAATAGGTGTTCTGCAGTTGGACGGGGTTTTCCATACGTGGTCATGGGACCCCGTTGATTGACGTTTAGATTGATCATTTAGTTTTTCTATAAGCTTCCTGATTTTGTAATTACTGACTGAGGAGAGGTGAAGCATCCCGATTATAATTGTGGATTTGTCTGTTTCACCTTTCAGCTCCACCTCCACGTTGCTGACCTGTTGTCAGGTGCATACACTTCTAGGATTTTTCCCAGCCCCGCCTCCGCGTTGCTGACCCGTTGTCAGGTGCACGCACTTCTAGGATTTTTCTCAGCTCCGCCTCCGCGTTGCTGACCCGTTGTCAGGTGCACGCACTTCTAGGATTTTTGTGTCTTCCTGGTAAATTTACTTTTTTATCATTATGCAATGACCTCCTTTATCCCTGGTAATTTTCCTGGCTCTGAAATTCACTTTATCTGACATTATTGTAGAGATTATTATGGAGATAGAAAAACTACTTATTCCATATTTTATTCTGCAAATAGATCTGCCTTAGTTCTATATGCTTTTAGTGATCTATGTATCAATATACTAAGAGAAGGTCAAGCCCTGTCTGAAGCAAATACGCAACCTTAAGGTTAATATTTAGGGAATTCAGTCACTTCAGTCAAAACATCAATGGACATTCATTTGGTTTAACAAATCGAACATCCTGAATGCTTTCGACACTCCGCAAACACACTTTAGCATGTAGTGACACTGATTTGAATTCCTCAGGAAATCAAACAAAAATGAATGAATATCCTGGTGTCCACGTTACATTTCCCACTAAACCTACTCTTCCGTTCTCCTCTGAGATCTTGTCTGGTAAACCCGTGCTTGTCGTCACTGCTCAGTAAACCCGGGTGACTGTGAGATAGGTGTTTTCATCAAATACGACCTCGGCTTTGGGGGTTCTTGAACCCACCAACTCAGGGGGGACTTCTGGCTCTTGCGAATGGCAGCCTGAAGGTTTCGTGTGGGAAAAGCATGGAGAGGTCTCAGCCTTCCCTGGGAGGGCCTGGGCTTTGAGGCCATGCTGCACTGCTGTTCTGCCTTGCAAGAGAGCTCCAGCACAGGGTGTGTGTGCAGGGCCCAGCTCTCCCGGCAGTAGCTCCCCCTTGCCCTATTCCACCGGGCAGGGCCACTAAGGCCCTGGGACACAGCCAGCCTAAAGCTGCAGGCCACTTGGTTGCAACGCAGAGGTAAATGACTCCCTATGTCAATAAAAGTCACGGTAAGGTCTTTCAGTGATTAAGCTCTTCCGTCGGGCTTCATCATTGAATTAAAGCCACGGCTCTAAGCCGTCGGCATAGCGATCCCTGTGGGGTCCTCAGAATAACCTCCCGAGCTAGGCTTTACTTTAGTCCATTTCACTGATAGGAAAACAGAGGCACGGATGGGTGAAGCAGCCTGTTCTGGGATCTGGTGGCCCCCGGGTCACAGGTGGCGCTGTGGCAGATCGGGGCTTTTCGGAGGCCCCAGCAGGTGTGTGGTGTCAGGCACCTGCTCTCCACCTTGTCACCCAGGGATTTAACGTTTCTGGCTCCATTTCCTCCTGGTAGTAATTTTCACCCCACCCTGCAAACAAGCTCCTGTCCCTTCCTCCTGGCAGTCTTGTTATTGTAAAGCCCCGAAGAGCTTTCCGCACCACAGTGCAGGCACTCTGGCACAGGCCCACACCCTTCCTGGCAGGGCCCCACCACCCCTGGTATTCCCTTCCTCCCTGGGGCTCACATGCACTTCCCCACAACCCCCACTCCACTCCCATCATGCAGAGCCCCTGCTTCCCCTCTTTGGTCTCTGCTCAGGAGTCGCCTCCCTCTAAGGTCTTCCCAAACTGCTTCATTTAAAATTGCAACCGCTTATCTGTCTCCACCACACTCTTAGTGTGCCCAGTGCAGAGAAGGATGCCAGGTGCAGCGGGCACTTGGGGGTCGCTCCTTAGGCGGTGCTCCTTAGGTGGTAGCTGAAGCCCGGGGCCCCCAGTCTGGGAGCCGCAGAGCGTCTCAGATCTCACACGCACCTGGGTCCCTGGCATGCGCCCACTTGAGCCTGCGGTCACAGCCCTGTTTGCCAAATCAAATAGTTCCTTCACCACTCAGAAACCGGGCCTGTGGCTTGCCCCTGTGAATCTCTTCCTCCTGATATGTGTGGTTCATCTGATTGCAAATCCCAATGCTTTTCTAGATCTGACATTATTATTTCAGTAATTCCCAGATGAGGTTTTGTTTAGTAGAACTCATTTCCCAAATATCTGGAATATATATGAACAACTACTTTCCACTGGCAAGGGAGTCACCAGTCAGAGGTTTGAAAACACAATGAAGATTATTTTCAGTCCCTCGAGTGTATAGATTCTTTTTAAAGATTAACTGATCACTTTGTAGGAATTGTAAGAACACATTTGAAATCAGAAGAAATGGCACATTTAGGGAGCAAGGTAAATGAGGTAACAAATGTTAAAGTTGGTGAGAGGCCACTGTTTTGACTATCCTGCTGCATTAGGCCCCCCGCAGACCAGACGAAACCAGAATGGAGTCGCTCATGCTAAGCGCCACACAATTAAAGTGACTTTAGAAATGGGCCAGTTTTCCAAAAAACAGGAGAGTCCCAACAACCCACCAAAAGACCCCCAGTCAACAGGAGCAGGCCCGATAAGGAATTTCCTCTGCTTCAACCCATACCAGGAAAGCCGCTTCAAAATGAACAATCACTGCTTCTTCCCTGTTTCTGCTTCTGCAATCGTTTCTGTCTATGAAGCCCACCCGCTGTGCTCAGCTTCAAGAACACCTTTCTGTTTCATACAGGAGATGCTGCCTGGTCCATGAAACCACTCATAAAAGCCAATTAGATCTTCAAGGTCAATTTGTTGAAATGTTATTTGACACAAACTAGTGACTCTTGGGAACTTCCCCACATCCCCATCTGTCATACTTGTAGAAGATAATTAGCCCTTATTAATAAAGGCAATGCTTACAGAAGAGGGTTGAGGGAATTGTCTGGGTAATGAGAATAGAACAACCTGCTTTTTATGCTAAAAGAAGTTGCTTTGGGCACTCAGCCTCATTCAGGATCTGTTTTTCAGCCCCTCAGTACCCCAGAGTTTATTTGGTCCAGAAAAATTATCTCACTATAACCAACCTCCTAAGGGTCTAAAAGAAAAACACTAGACCACTAATATACTGATTTCCAATGAGATCATTGTGCTTTAGTGACCAAAATGCCTTTGTCCATGATTCAAGTCACCTCCCCCTTGCCTTGTTACATTTGGAAGGCCAGGTGAGCCAAGAGAATATTGAAGTTAGGACTAGAGCAATGGGAGCAAAGTTTTGAGGGTCCTTCTGTCCACTCATGGTCAACCTGGAGCAGCGGCCCCAGCACAGTCCTGAGAGGGTTTGGTGGGGGCTGCCTGCAGGACACACAGGGAAGTGGGTGGATGAGGGGCTGCCCCAGCACAGACCATCTCTTGTGTACTTGCCAGGGCTGACCTGAGCTCTCCATCTTCTTTATGTCCATGGAGCATTTCTCTGGGTGGTCTCACACAATTGTTTAGCACTCTGTTTTCCAGACTGCCATCATATTGCAGGCCTAGGTCACTGATGTTAAGTGCCTGTTACCTCCATTGAAGTTTGGGTTACTGAGTTTCCAGTCCACCAACTTTTTGGAAAGGAAGGGATCATGGAGATGGTACTGAGAGGGTCAGAGACACGCACAACACATGGAAGGTGGTGAGATGAGTCACTGCAAGACGCAAAGGCTCTGATATGAAGCCCTCAGAATGTGCCTGAGGACCAAAGAAAAGCCACTCAGGATGGTGGTTGTTTGTTCCCACCGTCTCTCAACCAACAATGTGCCCTCCGAAGGCTGTGTCAATCTGTAGTTAGCAAAAATGAATAGGATGTACTCAGAGGACACTTCCTCTCAAACTAATGCTCTGTTTATTTAACTGACATTCAATTAGCTGGGCCTACTGTCATGTTGACGTGGTTGCTGAGAGACTAACAAAATAGAACCTCACTGCTGGGCTTATTTTCCTCCAACCCACACTGTGATTATAAACATCTTTTTAACACTCTATAGATCCTTTAACAATAGCAACAAAAAACTTGATTAAAATATTTGACTGAAAGTTTTAATTAGTGATTCAATTAATGATTTACTGATTGTAAATAATAGATGGGTTACAGACCTTAGAATAAAAATACATGTGAATATAAGGATGTGTATGTTACATGTTTATCCCATATATCTATATGCCTGTCTCAAGCTAATAATTCACACGATGCCTGCCAACTGTTAGGAACCTGCAATATTTAATTATGATTGCATTATGATTCTTAATCTCATAGTGTATGTAGTCATATGTCATAAAACTTTGTTTTTTTGAAATGGATTTTTCGCTCTTGTGACCCAGGCTAGAGTGCAATGGCACAATCAATCTCAGGTCACCGCAACCTCTGCCTCTCAGGGTCAAGTGATTCTCCAGCCTTGCCTCCTGAGTAGCTGGGATTACAGGCATGCACCACCATGCCCAGCTAATTCTGTATTTTTAGTAGAGATGAGATTTCACCATGTTGCCCAGGCTGGTCTTGAACTCCTGACCTCAAGTGATTCACCCACCTCAGCCTCCCAAACTGCTGGGATTACAGGCATAAGCCACTACACCCAGCTCTCATACAACTTTCAAATGAAGTAAGCCAATGAGCAAATTCATTATTTGTTATCCTGTGCTTAATATTAGTTTTGTCAATTTTGGTTTTTATAAATATATTGACTTTTAAGCATCTAGGATTTGATTTGTGTTTTGGTGATTTAATCATGATATAAAGAATTATTATAGAAAAATTTCAACATGATTTTCACTTCACAGGATTATTTCAATCATAATTCATGTGTAAGATGCAATCCACTATTATTGTAATAAATACAATTGACCACTCAGATCAAGCAATGTGATACATGATATCAATAGAATGAAGGACAAAAACCAAAAAATCATTTCAATTGATGCTGAAAAAGCATTTGATAAAGTTCAACATCCTCTCATGATAAAAACCCTCAAAAAATAGGTATAGAAGAAATATACCTCAACATAATAAAAGCCATATATGACAGACCCACAGCTAGTGTCATACAGAATGGGGGAAAACTGAAAGCCTTTATCCTCTTAGATCTACAACACGAGAAGGATGCCAACTTTCACTGATGTTATTCAACATAGTACTGGAAGTCTTAGAGCAATCAGACAAGAGAAAGAAGGAGCATTCAAATTGGAAAGAAGAAGTCATATTATCCATGTTTACAGATGATACACTCTTATATTTGAGAAAACCTAAAGATTTCACCAAAAAGCTGTTAGAACTAATAAATTCAGTAAAGTTCCAGGATACAAGATCAACATACAAAAATCAGTAGTAGCATTTCTATATGCTACATTGAACAATTGGAAAAAGAAATCAAAATGTAATCCCACTTGTAGTAGCCAAAAATAAAATTAAATACCTAAGAATTAACTTAACCAAAGAAGCGAAAGTTCTCCACAATGAAAACCATAAAACACCAATGAAAGAAATTGCACAGGATGCAAAAAATGGAAAGGTATTCCATGTTCATGGATTAGGAGAATCAATTTTGTTGAAGTGTTCCTACTACCCAAATCAATCTACAGATTCAATACGATCCCTATCAAAATACCAATGACATTCTTCACATAAATGGAAAAAATCATCCTTAAATTTTTACGGACCCATAGAAGACCCAGAATAGCCAAAGCTATCCTGAGCAAAAGGAACAAAACCGGAGGAATCACATTACCTGACTTCAAATTATACTACAGAGTTCTAGTAACCAAAACAGCATGGTACTGGCATAAAAAACAAACATGTAAGACCAATGGAACAGAATAGAAAACCCAGAAACAAAGCCAGATGACTACAGTGAACTCAGGACCTGAGCTGTCACTTCCTCTCCATGACCCCATAATACAGGAAGCTCCTCTTTTGTCAGATTTCCAGACATGTAATGAAGTCTAGCAGGGACTTGCCAAGTGTTCTCCAAACTCATCTCATTATTCTAGGCACAGAGCTTGTAACATGGGTGGTTATGTGGCCACTGGAACATGAACAGAATTGCTGTCCCTCCAGGCCCATAGACATTTCTCACATGCCATATTCCATTCCCTTCCCACATGCAGGCAACATCAGGGAGCAGGAGAGGACAGAGCCTCAGACAAGGAGGCTGAGTGCCAAACTACCCTGTAATAGTCTACACTGAATGCACTGAATGCAGCATTTAAGCAAGAAATAAGTCCTATCATGTTAGGTCATTGAGGCCAAGCGCTTTATCTATTAGAACTGTTAGCATTACTAAGTCCTACCAGGGTTTCACTCTATTTGCCAGGATATGGTCCAGGAGACCCTCCCCAATATCTTTCCAATTCTGTCTTTCCTCTCAAGCTTGTGGGGAACCTCACTGGTATAGGGATAAGGTCAATGGAAGGTTAAGGTGGGGACAAAGCTCGTTCTCTCATAATTCATCTATTTTTAAACCTTATCTTGATCATGGAAGCACACAGACTGTAATGTCTTTGCTGTTTGCACCAATCTGATAATTGTTCTTAGGACTAAATGGCAACTTTAAATCTCAGGACTAGAATCAAGCATCTTCATGATGGAAAGCAGACTATACCTAGCATTAGGATCAGCCACACAGACATACTCTGAGTATGCATTCTTAGAAGCACTGGTGGCGGCACAGCACCTAACAGCTAACACAGTCACAGAAGTAAGGGTACAGAAATGGAACTTCGGTTTGGCAAAATTGCGATGGGCAGGACTATGACCCTCATGACTGCCAGGTGAACTCAGTAACAATGTAAGGATGTAACTTCGGTTTAAGCACCGTCTCAAAGTGACCCTTGGCCCTCTGGACGTTCTCCCACCCACATTACCCCTGATGTTGATTCTACACTTCTTGTCCTTAAGTAACTGTGGCCACATGTGGGACTCTTCTCCTTGGTGCTATGGTGACTCTTGCACAGTTTTACTGACGTTATCTTGTCTGGTCATGGCCAGACTACTATGTGGGGCCCTCTTCACAACAGCAGCAGCCAGTGCACAATGGTCCACACTCACCTCCAGCACTGGGGGTGCAGGAACCTGGAGCTCATCCTCACCCGTCCCAGTGCAGACCTTTCATCCCATGTTTTTGTAACAGAAGCCCTTAATCATGGCTTCAGTGTATCAGCTCCCTTTGTGTCCAACTGAAGTCCAGATCTTACCTGGGGCCCTTCTTGACTCTATAAACCAAAGGGGAGTTGAGGTCATGACCTTTCATGCAGACATACTTGTGTCCTCCAGACTCTGTAGTGACAGGACATAGGCCGCTAATGCCTTCTGAAATTGAAAGTGGAAAAGGGGCGAATCCAACCCTCTCTTGGGTTCCAAAGTTCCCCTTTCCTATATTAGTCAGATTTCTCCAGAGAACAGAACCAATAGGATATACAGTCTTCTCTTGGTATCTGCAGGGGATTGGTTCCAGGACCCACGTCATAGATATAAAAAATCTATGCATACTCTAGTCCCATGGTCAGCCCTGGAGAACCTGCATACATAAAATCAGCCCTCCATATCCTCAAGTTTGCATCCCCAAAAATGCTGTATTTTCAATCCACATTTGGTTGCAAATGCAGAGCCTGTGGATACAGAAGGCTGACTACATTCATTGAAAGCAATCTGGGCATAAGTGCAGTTCAAACCCCATGTTGTTCAAGGGTCAACTGTATATAAATATACAAAAGGAGACTTATTTTGAGAGGGGGTTCGCACCGTTATGAAAGCCGAGAAGACCCACACTCTGCCATCTGCAAGCTGGAGAACGAGGAAAGCTGGTAGTAGAATTCAGTCTAAGTCCAAAGGCCTGAGAATCAAGAGTGCTGAGGGCCAAGGGCAGAAGATGGATGTCCTAGCTCAAGAGAGAAAGAGCACATCCACTCTTCCTCTGCCTTTTTGTTCTGCTGGAGCCCTCAGTGGATTGCGTGATGCCAGCCCACACTGGGAAGGGTGATTTTCTTCACTCAGTCCATCAACTCATAGACGCTCCTTCAAAGAATGTTTTACCAACTATCTGGGCATCCCTTAGCCTAGTCAAGTTGTCATGTGAAATTAACCATCATACCCTTCAAGATTCTTCTTTTTTTAAAAAAAGTGTTCCCCTCTGGAAGGTGAATTAGTTTTCTAATTGATGCAAAAATAGGTTATGCTAGATTGTAAAAATGATTCCAATATATATCTGGATATTTCAATAATAATAAATTAACTATTGCTTTCACCCAAACCATGTGTTCTTGATCCTAAACTCTGAAAGTTCTTCTACCCTGGTTATCATCTGGGGTCAGTAGCAACTCCATGACTCCAGACTCAAATGAAGGCTGGTAATTCATTAAGTGAAAAAAAGACTGGTTAATGTTTCAAATTATGTGTGCCCATGCATGTGTAAGTGACAGAGGACTGATCAGTGTAGATAGCTACTCTCTTCTGGTCAAGAGTGTCAATTATTTCAGCAACTTGTTTTTGCTGATTATTTGGAAAAATTGACATTTTAGGGTAATTTTTATCTAGAGAAAGGATAATTTTCTCCCATCTTCTAAGTCATCCTTTTTCTTATCTGCATAGACAAAAAATCAAGACAAAAAGGCTGGCTCAGGTTTCTAGAGGTTCACTATGGAAAAAACAATATCTTGCTTTAAGCACAGGGGAAAAAACTATCAGGAACAGATGTACAAAGTATTTTTGTGTATGGTAAGGAAAACACAATGGTTTTATCGCCTAAGATATAAAAAGGCACTGATCATGCCCATGGCGCCTGGGTACTTCCATGTGGGAACCCCCAGTCAACATGGGTTCCATTGTTTGACGGAGAGATGAGGATGCTCGGGGTAAAGCACCCACAGCTGGGGTGTGCTGTCCTGGCTGGGAACATGTACACATAGGCAGAAGCTCTTCACCACCATTGAGTGTATCTCTGCAGTATATCTCCCAGTATTTTATTCTGTGTAGGATTGAAGTGACCCCAAGAAATAGGCTGGACAGAATAAGAAAAATAAGAAAGGCAACAAAAAGCCTCTCTTTGAAGATAAGATACAATTAGATCTCAGTAGAAGTTATTTTCTTAAGAATAATCAGGAGGTCAGTTGCATCAGTTAGGCATACTCGCAAAAATATGAAAGCCTCACCAAAAACAAGCATGCCACTTTCCACTTATAGAACTTGAAATTTACAACATAATAAAATATACACATGTGCATGCATGTGCACATGCGCACACACACTTAATAAAGGAGGATTAAAACCTAAAATGACCCTTCTGCCAAAGACAAAGATAAAAATCACAGGACATAGAGCACGCCCAGCCACCTGCCACCTGCAATCTCCCTTCCTCCCTTCTTCTCATGGTCCTCTGCCAATGGACCCTATTTTATTCCCGAATAATTACAGTTGTGCCTCTAATTCTGCACCATAAGTAGCCCTGAAGCCTAAGATCAATTGTTATGTTTCACTGATTTGCAGCAGAATCATCTTTATTTGAATTATTCCTGATGCTTTTGTCATCTGTAAGAGAAAGTTTCACCTTCCCACTTCAAAAGAAGGCAGCGAAGCATATAACAAATTATAAAACAAAATTGTTAACATCAATATAAACCAGTCTTTAAAAAGCAGGCCAAGTGGCCACTAACATCTTTAAATCCCATCAAAGTAAACAACTGCTTTTTTCTTTCCTCTAAAAGTGGCAGTCTGAATGTTAATGGGAAGAACTAGAGAATCGTCTTCCGTCTTTGATGGTCTTGCCTGTAAAGTGTTGGCAGCAAGGCCTCCAGCCCACTGGTGTGTTACCCACTCCATTTCCTCTGCAGAGGAGCTCTCTAATTCTATTCATGAAGTTACATCTCACCTCATTTGGATTCTGGCTCAAATGACTTGCTGATGTCAGCTGGATTTAGTTAGGAATACATTCAATTTTATTCAATTAGTCAAAAACAAGTATATTTTCACAATCTGGTGTATATGTAAAGCAATGTTAACTGTTATGACACAAAGTTTCAGAATGAAAAAATTATAAATGTAGTTAAGATATAAGATTTATTTTATGTAAAATATATTCTACATATTATATGACAAATGTTAGCTGCTAGAACATGACATTGGTGTTTTCAAATTCCTGAGAACTGAGTGTTTATTGTGCCTGCTGGAATCTGGACCACTTCCCTCCCTGGCAAACGATGTTGCCGTTGGAATTGCATCCCAGACCACAGACTTCAAATCTAATTAAAAGTAAAGCACAGCTATGGCTTTTAAAATTTGGAAAGGTAGAAATGTTTAACTTTCATAAATCAGGCATAGATCACAGAATTTTCAGGCTTAGAAGGATATCAGTAACTATCAGATCCAAAGCCCTTATTTTGCATATAAGGAAATATGTACAAAAACTTATACAGCTGATAACTTCAGCAAAGTTGCAGGATACAAAATCAACATGCCAAAATTAGTTGTATTTCACACACTAGCAATGAACAATACGAAGAAGAAATCAAGAAAACAATTTCATTTACAATAGCATCAAACAAGAATAAAATAGGAATAAATTTAACCAAGAAAGTGAAACCCAAGAAATGCAGTTTTGTACACCAAAAACGACAAACATTGCTGGAAGAAATTAAAGACAATCTAAATAAATAGAAACACATTCCTTGTTCCTGGACTGGAAGACTTAACATTATCAAAATAACTATATTGCCAAAAGAGATTTACATACTCAGTGCATTCTGTAGCAAAATCCCAATGGTATGTTTTGCAGAAATAGGAAAACTCATCCTAAAATTCATATGGAATCTCAAGGGGCCCAGAATTGCCAAAACAATCTTGAAAAAGAAGAACAAAGTTGAGACTCACACTTCCTGATTTCAGAATTTACTACAAAGCTTGAGTAATCAAAATGGTGTGATTACTGACATTAGGACAGACATATACAGTGACAACAGAATAAAATAGAGAGCTCAGAAGTAAACCTTCACATGTGATTTTTGGCAAGGCTGCAAGACCATTTAACAGTGAAAGGACAATCTGTTCAGGTGCAGGAAAAACTGAATGTCCACATACAAAAGAAGTTGGGACCTTACTTCATACCATACACAAAAATTAACTCAAAATGGATCAAAGATCTAAATTGAAAAGCTAAAACTAACTTTTAGTAGAAAACGTACAGACATTTACAACATTGACTTTGGTGATGATTTCCTTAAAATGACACCAAAAACACAGACAAAAACAACAAAAATAGATAAATTGGATTTCATCCAAATTAAGAACTTCTGTGCATCAAAGGACACTATCAGGCAAGTGAAATACAACCCACAGAATGAAAGAAAATATTTTCAAATCTTATATCCGGCAAGAGATTAATATCTAGAATATACACAGAATTCCTACAACTGAGCAACAACATAATAAAAAAAAACCAATTTAAAAGTGAACAAAGGACTTGAATAGACATTTCTCCAAAGTTATACAAATGACCAATAAGCACATGGAAATACGGTTAGCATCATTAGTCAGTAGAGAAATGCAATCAAACCCATAACGAGAAACCACTTTGCACCCAGTAGGATGACTATTATCAAAAAATACAAACAAAAAATGGAAACCAAGGGTTGGCAAGGATGTGGAGAAATTCGAACCCCTGTCCTTTGCCAACAGGTATGTGAAATGGGGCAGCCACTGTGTAAAACGGTTTGATGATTCCTTTAAATGTTCAACTTAGAATTATCATGAAACCCAGAAGTATACCCAAAACAATTGAAAACAGTATTTTTATGTCCGTCTGCATAGCAGCATTATTCACAATATCTAAAAGGTATCAATAACCACAATGTCCATCAGCAGGTGATATATCACATTTTGCTTATCCATTATATATATTATCTATATCACCCATGTATATGAGATAAAGTTTACAAGGACTGACAGTCACTGTTGCAGAAATGAAGCAGTGGGTTTCCTCACCTGAGAGCAAGCGTTGCAGAGTGGAGGCTCCTTCTGGGGGAGAAAAATATCCATATATACATACACACACACACGTGTATACGTATGTATATACATATACGTGTGTATATATATACACGTATACACGTGTATACACACGTGTATATATATACACATATGTATGAGCCACTGCGCCTGACTGGGTTGTTTAATTCCTTTTAAATGCTTTTATGCGCCATTAAAATTGGTCATAGAGGAAGTTTTTTGCCATTTTTTTATTATGGTAGAGTACACTGACGAATTTTTCAGTGTTAAACCTGTATTCCTGGGAACCACGCTACTTGGTTGGTCATGAGGCAGTATCTATTTACATGTTGCTAGATTTCAATATGCTATTGCTTTGTTGAATATTTTTGTGTCTAGGTTTATGAGGGATTTTTTTCCGAAGTTTTAATTTTTACAATGTCTTTCTCAGCTTTTGGTAACAGAATTGTTTATTTTGGCTTCATAAAATGAGTTAGGAAATGTTTTGCTACCACTGAACGTATCCATGTAAAATCAGTTCTGTTCCTTCTTTTAATATGTGGTAGAATTTACCAGCGAAACTCTCTGGGCCTGGAGTGTTCTTGTGGGGAGAATTCTGATAATGATTTCAAATACTTTAATTAGCACAGAGATACCCGTATTTTCTCTAATATCTTGTATTAGCTTCATTCATTTGTCTTTATAAAGGAATTTGCCTATATCATCTAAGTTTTCACAATGTTGCCGTAAAGTTTTTCTTAATATTTGCTTATTATGTTTGCTGTGCCTTTAGGCTCTCTTTCATTCCTAATAGGCAATCCGTGTTTCTCTTTTTATTTATCTGCCTAGGACGGTACCAATCAGTTTTGTTGCTATTTTAAATCAATCAGCTTTAGCTTTGTTTTCACTATTGCTTATCCCTTTTCTAACTCATAGATTCCTGCTCTAATACAAGTGTTTAAAGCTGTAAATCTCTCTGTGAACTCTGCTTTATCATATCAACAGATTTTTATGTATTTTCATTATCACTCCGTTCAAAATACAGTCTCATTTCTTTTGTAATGTTTTGGGTGCTTTTCTAGATGTCTATTACAGAGTTCTAATTTAATTTCACTGTGAGGAGAAGACACACTGTATTGTTTCAATCTTTCTAAGGTTACCAAGTCTATCTTGGTGAACCACATGCATTTGGGAAGAAAGCCTGAGCCACAGTTTGAGGGGTCAGTATTTTTATGAGTATCCATTCCATCAAGGGGGCTGACTGTGCTCTTCATATCCACGTTTTTATGAACACATTGGTCTATTGATTCTGTAGGTGTCTGACAGATGATGTTAAAATCTTTACTACGAACTGGGCTTGTGAATTTCTCCTTTGATTTCTGTTATCTTTTGCTCCATACATTTTGAAATTCTGTGGTTAAGTGCACACATATTTGTATTCACAATGTCTTGATAAAATTGACCCTTTCCTCACTATAAAATGTCTCTATCTTTGGTAATAGTCCTTGTCTTCAGGTCTCTTTTATTTGATTTTTAAATAGCCTTGCCAGCTTTCTTATGCGTTTGTTTTCTTGATACAGCTTTTGTCCAGGTAGTTAAATATAGAATAATAGATACATTTGGCAGCAAATAAAATAATGACAAGAATAGTTTTAAAGTGAATGACAGTGAACCAGAGAGAGCGTTTACAAGGACTGAGTGAGACTCCTTGTTGCAGAAATGAAGCAGTGGGTTTCCTCGCCTGAGACCAAGAGTTGCAGAGTGGAGGCGCCCAGTGCAGAGAAAATTAGCCACGAATGGCAACAAGGACACCTGAGACCCCCGCACCCCAGGTGGGGGAGAAGCATCAGCCACCACTGGATCAGTGACCGCCACGGGAGAAGCAGGTTCTCATGCGGGTAGGGGCAGGGGAGTTCATTCTCACAAAAAGGTGAAGAGAATCTTCAGAGAAACAGTTTGAGTGAAGGAAACATAGATGCTGGAGGACCAGAAACTCCAAAAGGTACAGCGGAAGGGCCTCAGGACTGGGAGAGGGTGGAGGCCTGGGATTCAGAAAGGGATGCCTAGAGCCCCGTGGTGAAAAGGCGTGGGAAGGTTGGCCTGGTTTCCCTGTGAGCCCAGGCCCGCGAGGATGAGGGGCAGACAGGAATGTCCCCTCCTAACCCAAGGCAGTAAGGACCACACCTCCACAAGAGGCAGGACCGCTGCAAGGACTCAGATCTTAGGCGATCCGCTTAACTTCCACCAAGAAAGGCTGGGGTTAGGAGAGGCGGGACCACACTCTCCTCTCTTGCGAGACAGCTCGGACATTGATACTCCTTTTTGCAGGGCTATTGGTTCAATTTCAGTGTTTCTCATTAGCTTGTCAGCACTTTTAAAGCAGGTACTATTTCTGTGTTTGTTCACAATTGTATTTCTGCGACCTAGCTCAGTGCCTAACACAAACGAGATACTCAAATACTTGTTGGTAGTATTCTGAATGAATGCTGCAAACTATTTGAAAGCAATTTGGCAATTTGTTATCAACTATCATAATATAAATAATACTTTCCTAATCATATAAATATTTATGATTTCGAGAGCCGTAATTTTACTTCTGAGAATGTTTTTTAAAAAAGCAAAATGTTTTAATATTTGTTGCATTATTTATTTTAAAATGCAAATAACTACTTAAAATCCTCCCAACAGGAAAATGCTTTAATAAATTATAGTCACAGAATTAAAATATGATGTAGTTAGGAAAGTTTTGTTTAAAATGTATGATAATGTCTGTTCTACTTTTATAATGCTCAGTAAAAAATCCTTTTATGCTGTTTCAAAAAAAGATAAGATACAAAATTAGAAAGAATGTAGACTATGCATGTAACATATAGAAAATATTATATCCACATATTATAACTACGTGTGAGTTATGGAAATACAAAAATTTTCATTTTCCTTATTAAATTCTATAAGTTTTATACTGTTTTGTCTATTTTATACTCAGGATAGCCATAGATAAAGGAAGAGTGTGGAGATTAACTGTCCAGGAAAACACAAACTGTTCTTTCATGTTAGAAAAATTCCCTGTTAGCCAACGAGTGAAAGCACCAACATGTATTCTAGTTATTGTTTTTGTTTTTTAACAAAGCTATTAGAGCATATTTAAATGTGAGGGCATCAAAGGAAGGACCAGATGAAACGTTTGGAGAGCAAACTTTGGTCCATTCATCTTTTTCTTAATTTCCTTCCTCATTTTTATCTTTATTCATTCAATAACTTCCGTTTCCTTTATCTTTCCAGCTCCCCACTGCTCACCCATCCCTCAGCAATATCAGGGCTCTGTGACAAGGTGGCGGGGGGTTGCAGAGAGGCATTTTTTGGACATGCACCCTGTGCCATCCTCTGTGCCAATTCTGACAGTGCCAAGAATGAGACCAGATACACTCCCTGCTGTCCTCACACATCAGAAGGCCTCCTAGGTGGGTAAAAAAGGGCTGTCTACCCATCGGACACAATACCAGCCACCTCCTCACTGGAGAAGCAGCGAGTGTCTGCAGGCTTCTTTTGTGTCCCTACCCTTTGTACAGAGCAGCTGAGGTGGCCTCCTGCGGCAGGCCACCTCTGAGGCATTGCCAGGTGGCACACAGCTGCAGAAACCCAACATGGGAAAGATGCAGGTTTCTTCTTTTTATTTTCAAAGTGAAAGTAACATTATTTGCTTGTTGTGATATAAAGATAGTACAATCTCAGGTGGCAAATTCATGCTGCTGCTGAGAAAACTAAGGAATTGTGTAAAACTCACTCTCAAAAACCATTACTCAGACCTAACTACATTTTCCATATTGTTGAGTATCCTTTCTGATGTGTATCTGCGGACGCAAACACATACACACGCTAACACGCACTCACACACACTCCCACATACTCCCAACCACGCAGGCACTCACACACACACTCCACACACACTCACATGCTCACATACAGACATGCTCAGACACATTCACACACAGCACTCATACACACAAACCCTCATACACACATACAAACACTGACATTCAGACACACACACCCTCATACACGCACACTCAGAAACACACACTCCACTACATACATCACACACACTAATACACTTAAGACACTCACAGTCTACTCACACACACACTTAAGCACATTCACACTCACATGCTCTCATAGACACACAAACCCTACACTCTCACTCACACACTTATTCACACACTCTCGCACTCATTCACACACACTCATTCACACATCACACATACACACCCATACTCAAGACTCCAGCTTATACTCTTCATGGGACATCGTATTAGCACAGCTCAGCCTTTGTTCCACGTCGGTAATTAGAAATGGATGTCATTCCGCTAATGGACTACTGCCTTCCGTGTGAAGGAGAGGTTAGCATTGGAGAGACTTGACTGCTGAGAGCAGAAACCGTCTTTCCATGCTAGGATGAAGAATGAGTGCTACTAGCACAAGTTCAAGCTCTGGAACAGAGTGAAACCACTCCCAGCTGAGGCAGCCAGGAAAGACTTCCTCACCACTGGTACCATTGCACCAGCTCCACAGCACCTCTGAACCTGTGCATCTCACTTCTTCCACTAGCACCATCTATTCCAAGGGCAGAGGTACTGCTTTTACACCCTAAGATGAGTAGTGAAGCTCTGCAGAGAGCAGATGTCACATACAGCTAAGTGTCAGATAGTGATGTTGAGACCACCACACAATTTTGGAGGTATTGGCTTTAGGTAAATAATGATCATTGTTGATAGTCCCAGAATTTCCACGCTTGAACAGGCAATTCTGAAAAAGATGTGTCTTCAGTTCCTGGGTCTTCTTTTCTACACTGCCATTTAATTCAGATCGAAAAGCATAAGCTGCCACTGGCCTCCTTCCTTCCCTTCATGCTACATGAGCAGAATCTCACTCCTGTTTTCATTTCCCCATCTTTGACACATCACATGCTCCTCCTTGCTTGCAGTGACAAGCAGCGTGGAATGGAATGTTGGCTTCCCTCATCAAAGAGGCAAGGCTACTTCTGCAGCAAAGACATTCCAGGGATATTCAGAGGTTCAAAGCTTTCATCTGTTTGTCCAACTGTCCCCATCTTAAGCCTAAGGTCCTACTCCTTTTCAATGATGGCCTCTACTGTAGCCAAGGGGACTGATTCCAACTCTCTGCCTTGGGCCTGAGCCTCAGCCACAGCTGCTCTGGCTGTAGGAGGTACAGTATTCCTTTGTGACCTCTGTGAGGTTTCTTCACAACTCCTCTTGTGCCTTAAGTCAGGTGTTCAATTCTTAAGCTTGGCATAAATTGTCACAGCTCTCTGGAACTGTCAGCAGCAGGTGGCCCATGACTGCAGACCCTTCATGATCACAACAGCTACTGTGCACCACGATGCCCTGGCCTGGCCACTTCCAGCACCTCATTGCACACAGTGAATCCCCAGCATGTATTTCCCCCAGCAAAAAACATCCTGTGACCACTCACCAGATATGTCAACAACCCAATTCTGGAGTCTCCTCCTGAGGATATACTTCTGGGGCTACTCCTTGTTCCAATTACTATATAAATCTGGATCTGGGCAAGAAACAGATGGTACCCACAAAGCATCCAAGTGCAGATAGTTGGTTGGAAAAGCAGTTTATAAGGCCTAAGTACAAATAATGCTCCAATAAGGGATGATAAGGCTGAGAGACGCCCAGACATAGCAACAAGTAGGACAATGACAATTTTGGCTTGGAGTGACAAGAGGAGGAAGCGCTTTCACCAGAGGCTGGGGAGAGCTGGAGCTATGGAGACCTATCCAGGAGCTGTGTCCACAGAGGAACATAGCCACTGCCAGACCCCCAGTCAGTCAGGATCAGATCAGATCAACCTGACATCTTTATCTCCATGCCAACCCACAGTTTCCTGCTGATGCCAGCTGGCTGAATCCACCTTGAAGCCAGCATGCAAGGAAACCCAGTGATGCAGTCTAACTGTCAGCCTCCCACACACAGCAGGGTGCGGATCAACCTAACGGGGCAAGTGAAGAATAATCTGCACCTGTATTAGCAGAAAGAATGAAAATTAGTGGGAAATGTTCATGGGCTATTCCTGAAGTTGATGCACATCCCCTTGTCCCACATGTCACATGTTGGAACTCAGCCACATCTCAAGGGAAGCTCTAAAATCCAGTCTTGTGTACCCAGCATCAGAGGCTCTAGTGAATGACTGGCCAGTCTCTGCCATGGATATTTTCTAGTATCTTTACTCCAAAGTTTGAGTGGAAAAGGAAGAAGGGAAGAGAGCCACGTAAAAAGGAAAAGGGGGTGCTCTACTGGATATTCACTGGGCTTGTTGCACTTCTCAAGGCAGGCAAAGGCCGGCAGGGTATTGCTTCACCTTTCTTAGCATGACGATGACATGCTTATCTGACAAAATTATAGCAACATGCAGTCAAGCATTTCAGTAGCCTTTGAGTATCATCATGAAAAGCTACATGCCCCTCACAAAGTCAAATGTGTATTCAATGACAGAACCCTTAAACTACCAAAGAAAAGATGGAGGCAAATTCCCAGAGTATAAGTAATCAGGGAAGCAAGACAAATCCCTTGAGATACTGGTGAGAATGTTGCTGTCAAGGCTGTGTGTGAAGAGAGACCTCGTCTTTGTTCTCCAGCCCAGCTCCGCATCTCCACAGCCACCCCACAGAAGAGCAAGGGCCACAGCTGCAGTTGGAGACCTTGCACAGCTCCCATTCACGCAGCATTGAGTTTTGCTTTAGGCTCGTGCCCAGGCTCAGGCTAACCTTATGGTGCTTATCTTACATTAGAATATTTTTAAAGCTCTCTTTGCGAAATCTGATGTCAGAGTTAGAATGTCAGCTGCTTGTCAAAACGTACATAATTTGATGCCAGATTTTTTAATGTCAAGCATAATCACAGATATCATCCACATATGCCCAGAGAAGCGACACTAAGGAAACTGAATCAATATTGCTGACAACACGGATTGTGGCCAGAAAATGTAATCAACAAAGGCATCTTGAGATGAAGAAAGTGAAACCTCAGTGAGGCTGCTTCTCTGTAAAAAGGAACTCCAAAGACCCACAACACAGTGGGACCTGTCCACAGTCCCAGTCCAGTTGATGGGATGAAAGCATGGTTTTCTCTAAAGCATTCTCAGCTCTCCGCAGTATTCAAGGGCACCTCTACAAGCAGTGCACACGTGTCAGGCGAACATCAGGGCAACTCAGCCTGGTGCCCACAGTGTTGTGGTGAGTGGTGAAGACACAGGACAGTGCTAAGCCAGAGGAGGAAAGGAGAAAGAGCATAGCTCAAGCCAAGACCCAAGGGTGAATATATTTTGAGAGTCACTCTGTGTCGGCTCCATTGGATTTCCTGACTGTGTGGAAAGACGGTGCTTTGCCTCTCTTGGGCAAAAGCTGAAAAGAAATAGACTTATCCGCATTACGCAAAGTGCCTGAGGACTTCTAAAGTCCATGTCTGTTTCCATGAGAGGTGAGTGGTGCCAGTTAAGAGTTGCCAGAATGAGGAGAGAGAGGAGAGTAGAAGGGAGAGCCAACGCGCATGCAGGAAGCAGGGTAAAGTTGAGGTGAGGGGTGGGCTGGCGAGTGAAGGGAGTTTGCTACAGAGTACGAGGGAAAGGCGAGTGCATGAGGAAGAGCAATCTTTCCAGCAGTCAGGACAAGCAGGACGCACTTGCGTCTCCAGCATTGTGGTGGCTGCTGAATGCCACTGGGACAAGTATGGCCACCCGCACCCAGGCACGTGTGAGCAGGCGGTGTGTGAGTTTCAGCACAGATAATGGTTTTGGGTGTGTACACAGGAAAAAAGCAAATCATTTCCTCCTCGTACTGTACTCTCTGCACTCTCCATACGTCACATCTGACATCAGATATGTAAGGATCTGCCACACCAAGCAATTCCTCGATTCTCTGTGGACACTGGCAGGGCGTCGTACAGTTTAACTCAATTCTGGCGCTATCTCCTTGTGATAGCATCAGATCCTGCAGGTTAAGGGCTCAGGTTCACAAAGCTGCCCCCACTTCAGACACCAGTCACAAGCAGCAGGTCCCCAGGCTACCTGCAACTTCTGTCTGACTTGCCTACAAGTCGGAGGTCCCCACAGCACCCACTTTATGTGCGATAATTGGCTATGGAGGCTCACTGAACTCAGGGAAACATCACTATTATTGGTTTATTATAAAGCATGCAAATCAACAGCTGGATGAAGAGATACATAGGGTGAGGTTTGGAGGGGTTCCAAGCACAGAAGCCTCTGTCCCAGTGGAGTTGGGGTGCACGACCACCTCACAACCTGTGGGTATCTGCAGCATCCCAAAAGCTCCCAGAATCCCATTTTCAGGGATTCTTATGAAGGCTTCATCATCTAGGTATGACTGATTATTAACTCAACCTCCATGTTTCTCCCTTTCCCTGAGGACGGTGGGAGGAGGAAATTGAAAGCTCCATGACCAGTCCCTATCCAGGAACCATGAAGAGTTGCCTAAGAACAAAAGATGCGGCCAGGCACAGTGGCTCACGCCTGTAATCCCAGCACTTCGGGAGACCAAGGCAGGCAGATCACCTCCTGAGGTCTGGAGTTCGAGACCAGCCTGACCAACACAGAGAAACCCCGTCTCTACTAAAAATACAAAATTAGCTGGGCATGGTGGTGCATGCCTGTAATCCCAGCTACTCAGGAGGCTGAGGCAAGAGAATCGCTTGAACCCAGGAGGTGGAAGTTGTGGTGAGCTGAGATTGTGCCACTGCACTCCAGCCTGGGCAACAAGAGCAAAACTCCATCTGCAAAAAAAAAAAAAAAAAGGGATGCTCCAGTCACCCAGGAAATTTCAAAGGATTCAGGAGATCTGTGCCAGGAACTGGCTTCAAAAGCCAAACATTAGAACAAAAGAGTCTCCTAATATCCCTATCTACAAGGATTTTAGGAGCCTTGTGTCAGAAACTGGGGATAAATTATACACATAGTCTTATTAGTCACAGGGTTGAATATCTGTTTATAGTAGAGGAGACTATCTACGGTTGGTGGTAGAAACCAAGGTGTTTAGCATGCTCTGAGACAGGAAATGCAGGTTTTTAATAGCCTATCCTGTTCCTTTCCTGAACACCCAAGCAATGCATCAAGTACAGAGCGAAACACCATCTGGGAACAAATGATAATTCCCTAACTTTCCTTCCTCTTCATGAACAGGGTAGGCACACCCGCAACTATAGTCAACCACACCCACAAATCAAGGACCTAGATCTGCATTGGCTTCCTCTAAGGGCCATCTCAAAGTACAGAGCTGCTCACCTCCCTTTAGAGAATCCAGTTTAAGGAACACGTATTGTAATCCCAGAGAGCACAGAAACTCAAAACAGGTGAAACTCCTAGAAATTCTCAAATAGGTGTAACTGAACACTTCTCCCAGGACTTACTGGATTTGACGAATCTAATTCAAGATTGTAGGAAACATCTTTTCTCCAGTGGGTTGTTGTTGAAAATTGAAATGACTCCTCTACTCTCATCACAGTTTGAAAAAAAAATCCTCCTGAGGCTCAAGGAGTTGTAACTAAGTTCACTCCGAAGTCTGACAATAACCACTGCAGTGAGTTGCGTGGGCTCGCACGCTTCCAGTGGCTAACACTGAATCAACAAGCTGACGCCCTGCGGAGGCCGTGACTAGTTGGCCATGGAAATTGAGTCCGAGGGACGCATCTGAGCTGTTTCCCTAAGAGACAAACAGTCTTATAAATGAAATAAATCAACCACACCATAAACATTTCTGGACAGACTTTGGAATTTGAGTTTTTCTAAACAATCTCTCAGGAAGGTAATTTTCAGATGAAGCAGCCTGATTTGGCTGTGATGACAACATAGCCCCTTGAAAGTGACAAAAACATACAAACTATCAGTCACTCTATATGAATCCATCATTATTTTTGGCCACATTACTAAAGAAACTAAAAACTTCAGAGGAACAAGATCATCTAAAGCTGGTGAGAATATCAGGGGTTTAAATGATTTTTTCAATGTAAGAAACTGTTGGGAAATGTGCCTGGACAATCACGCACGTGTAGAGACTTCAGCTGCATATATTCAATCTGTCATCAGAAGGAAGCCCTTCCGGACAGCACCCTCATCATCAAGCATCTCCCTGGGGCCCATTCTCCACTCTGTCTCGCTGACTGGCCTCATGATTTCTCCACAGTAGAAGCCGGACTAAGTTCTCATCACCCCGCCCCACCCAGAAGCTACCCCAGTACCTCAAGTGGCCAGTGCATTCTGTACTTCCCAATTCCAGGCTTGTGTATGGTTCAGCACACCCACTATGGACTAACCCACTAGCGACTAAGCCCCTTGCAACAGCACTCACTGAGGGATGCTATAAACTGGGTGTGGTAAGAAAAAAACCTACATTTTTCCATTTGTTTGTTTTGTTCCTTCGTCTTGAGCATTCACTTATTTTCTGGGAATCATATTCCTATTTTCCTCTGGGAAAAGAAATGTACCTTGACTCTCAGCCCATGTGCACCCAAGACTGGAGACTGAATTGCTTCAAGGGTAACCATATGACCTGATCAGAGCCAGTGAATGCAAAGATAGGCATTCAGGGGGACCTGGGACTCTTGTTCCTTCCTGCTAAATGCCAGGAGCTCTATTAGAATGACAGAAATGAAAAACAGTGACACCACCAAATGCTGGTGAGGATGCGGAGGAATGGGATCCTTCAGACATTGCTGGTGGAAACATGCAATGGTGCAACCACTGTGGAAAACAGTTTGGCAGCTGGTTTTAAAAAGTACGTAAGATGTCAACTGGTACATTTTAGCAGATGTTAAAATTAATTAAGAACTTCTGTTGTGGCAGTGCAAAAATCAATGGTGCCCTTCTATTGCTTTAGTTTTATAAATTATTTTAGAAAATGTCAGATTTCCAATTGAACTAAATTATGGACCTTTCTATTAATCTAATGGTTTTGTCACAGCTTTTGGTTTCTGCCTCCCTCCAAATCACTTAAGGATTTCTGGGTAGTTATGGGAGAGCTCTGAGGTCCTGGTGGCCCATTTCTTCCTCCAGGAAGGTCAAAGTCCCTGGAATTGAGGTCCACATCCAGTGAGACCTTTTTCTCTATGACACAGATGGGAGCCATCAGTCCCATGATCTCAAGGTTAGCCGTTTGACACACTGGGGAGCAGCAACACTGCATGAAGACTGGGCCCACTGGCTGGGGCTTTGAGATTGACAAAGTGGCTGGCTACTACACACTCCCCAGCCTTTTTCATCATCAGTGCCTGGACCATGGACTGACAGGGAGGTACACCTCAGTACCCCTGGGGGTCAGGAGAAAGTGAATAGTAGAAGGAGAAGCAGAAGACCAGCAGGGTCTTGAACAACAACCAGGGGCCATACTAAACTCTCCCTGGGGTGGTGATTCCAGTCCATCTTCAAACCTCACAAAGGGCCTTCCATGGCCTGTCATGGGGCACACAATCGCAGACACTGTTCATATGCTGTTCAAAGCCGTCATGAGACTGAACGTGTACCCAGAGAGCTTAACCAGACCATGGTAAGTGCGGCTCAGGTGATGACCGGTTTGGGTGCTGTCTTAGTCTATTCAGCTGCTATAACAAAATGCAATAAACCGGGGGATTACAAATAACAAAAATTTATTCCTCATCGTTCAGGAGGCTGGGAAGTTCAGTCACGGGGCTGGCAGATTCAGTGTCTGGTGAGTGCGGACTGCCTGGTTCACAGAATGGCACCTTCTCACTGTGTCCTTGCACAGTGGGGAGGGCCACAGAGCTCTCTGTTCCTGACATAGGGGCAGTAATTCCATTTTGGGTGCTTCATCCTCATGACCTAATCACCACCCAAAGACCCCACCTCCTGATACCGTCACCTTGGAGGTTAGGATTTCAACTTACAGGTTCTGGAGGGACACACACGTTAAGTCCCGTTGCAGGTGTTGATCACCCACACACTGGATGAGCCTGGCTGCGCATCACACTGGGGTGGCGTCCATTAGCGTCCCAGCCTTGGGGATGAGAGCACTTTACAGTGGGGGGAAAGCAAACACCTGGCAGACAGCACAAGGCCATGCGGGCCCAAGCACAAGTCTATCAGCCACTGGTGGGCCAACCCCAGGAGGCCTTCACTGCACCACAGATTGGTTGCAGAGCCAGGAAAAGCTTGTAAAAGCTCACCAAGCCTCCTTGGGAATGGGTGGCCCATTCTTTTGATCATCTACTGGTTACCTCATGAAGCAGGAGATTCCCATTCTAGGGTTATGGGGATGGCCAGACCCAGGACACTAACCCTGGACACAAGAGACAGACAGGAGTTTACTAGTCACATACACACATCCCAGAGCGTGGGAGACACCACACGCTGTGCACAGCCGGACGCGGGTTGCTCCTGGGAACAGAGTGAACCACCAGGGGCTGTGGGAGGCGGGCTGTGTTGTAACAGGAGGGTGAAGTGACCCTAGTTCCCATGGGAGGATGTGATGGACTGGTTTGAATAATTCCATGGGCTGCAAGGAGCTGAAGCCCGCTACTCAGGGATGAGGAGGGTGGTGCCTGGTCCCCGAGATAAGCTGGGTTGTCTAGCTTTGAGAACTTATCCATGGGAGCAGAGCAGCGAGCGGACCTTGCAGTGAGGCCATACAAGCTCCTCCTGATTTTACCAGGTGGCAAGACAGCACATAATACTAATTGGCGCCTTAAACCACACTTAAGCCCTCCAGATATAACTACAGATTTAACCGCACACACAAAGGACTGCATTTGAGAAAGGCTTTACCAAATTATATTCAGAGCAGGCTACAATTGAGGAAAAAAACAATATCTTTCAAGCTGTTGCTACAATGCATAAAACCAATATCCTTGCAAAATGTCCGTATTTCATCAGCATTTCGTCTGCAGTAGGAAGATAACTGGCCTCGAATTCACAGTACAGCTGCAGCAGTAGGGGTCAATCGGACAATCATTAAGCAAGCTTTCACGGCCTGTGTCTGGGTGAGCAGAGGGCCCGAAACAATCAGGCACGCCTGACCACGATGGGCTCAGTGAGGATCACCATCCTGGGCACTAAGGCTACAATCTGTTGCCTAATCTGCTGCCACACTCCACCTCCCAGCGGGGAGCAGAAGCTGTCAGTACAGAATTGAGAGCCACAGCATGATTATCTATCTGGATCGCAACAGAATAGGGCCCAGCAAAAATAATCAAAATCATGTTTCAGCAAGTATTAGCTTCTTAAAACAAGCCAGTCAAAGACAGCTCCTTCCCCTTTGATCACCATCCACGCCCCTGCAGGCCTCAGGCCTCCAGTCAGAAGCAGGACCAGCATTCCCACAGCCAATCACAGTCATCAGTTTGCTGCCCCAGAGAGGGCCACGTGCCTGCCCTGCAACGTGCTAAGCCCTTGATTCACATCCCTGTCGTTCCACTAGGCAATGATACAGCCTTAATTAGAATAGTAAAGGAGAGTGCTGCTGCCGCCGCCTTAAATGTCATTTTCCCTGTCACTCCACCAGGCCATGGTGGAGTGGCAATTAGAGAGGACTGGGAGGGAAGCACAGCTCCCAGAGGCCAGTACTCTGCCTCAAGCCAAGTGAACAAGTGAAGGAAATGCAGTATTTCTTCCCCATGGCAGCCAAGGAAAATTCTGTAAGAAGGGACCGTGAAAAGGTAAGTAAGACACAAGAAGAGTAGCTACGGGGGTACATGGGGACCTAGAGAGCGCTAATGGAGTGATCACGGGAGCAGGCAGCTTGATGTGCAGCACACGTCCTGGGCTCACTGTGAGCCACTGGACACCTGCAGTGTCATGAAGGAAACACAGCGCATCAGGGCCAACAGCTTGGAGCAGCCGCCAGGAGGGACTGAAGCCAGAGACATGGTTTACAGCTAGCTCATATTTACGAAAAGCTTTCAACACAGAGTATATGTGGCACGTACACACAATGGATACTACTCAGCCATTAAAAAAAAATGAAATCTGGTCATTTGCAGCAACATGGATGAACCAGGAGAACATTCTGTCAAGCGGAATAAGCCAGGCACAGAAAGAAACACTCCAGGTTCTCACTCCCTCGTGGAATTTATAAATACTGAACTCACAGACGGACAGGGTGGAATATGGATTACCACAGGCCAAGAAGGGTAGGCGGAGGAGACAACGGGGAGGGAGATTGGTGAACACGTATACAAGTACAGTTAGATCAGAGGAATAAGTTCCAGTGTTGGATGGCACAGCGGGGTGACTATAGAAAGTCATGTTACAGTGCATACTTAAACATAAGATTCTGAATGTTCTCACCACAGAAGAAAATGTCAAGGTAATGATTAGGCTAAATATTATGATCATGGCAATGTATACATGTATCAAAACATCGCACTACATCCCATAGAAATGCACAAATATCACGCATCAATTCAAAACAAAAAAACAAGAAAGAAACTAGGAAGGAAGCCTGGGATAGTTTCGTCTTTACAACCCTCAGAAAGAACCAACCTTGGCAACAACTTGATCTTGGACTTCCAGGCTCCAGAACTGGAAGGCAATAAATTCCTGTTGCTTAACCCAAAAAATAAAAATTAAAAAATTAAGAGTTTAAGATTATGGTAATATGGGTATGCAATCCCATAGCAAAGGAAGCCAACCAGCTTGGAAGTCCCTGATAGTTTTCTTAGCTCCAACAACAGTTGTGAATTTCCAGGTTCCTTGCCCATGGCGCTGTCACCTGTGCATCAGGACCATGATGCAGGCCGATGGCATCCTGTACTCAGGCAGACTTCCTGGCCTCCTGGTCCAGGAGAGGGAATGCTGGCAGCTGGTTACCAGCCTCAAAGGGTCTCCCAGAAGGTCCCTTCTCCTGCCTCTCTTATTTTCTTTCTCAGGGGGAGCTGAGCTCCTACTACACGCCTAGGAACATTGTCATAGGCAGGGAGCAGCATTTCTGCTCACAGGCCAATTACAGGGATGTGCACGTGCTCCCGGGGAGCTGGCCTGGCAGGGGCGGGGCTCGCTAAAGGACCCCAGAAGGGTCTCCGAGGAGTCCTGAGGTTTCTGGCCTCAAGCAAGCTGACCTCAGCAGAGACCCCAATGCACTGACAAACAAATAAAATCAATGCATAAAAAAGAATGCGGAGCAATGTCAGTGCCCGCCTATCGGGAGTGGGGGAGTATTCCAAGGTGACTTTGTCCCAGGGACATGCACGCCAGGACTCCCATGTGAGCGCCATTCGGCCTGCGCTGTGCACCTTCCCCAGAGTGTGCTGGACACCGAGGCCGTGACGGCCAGCAGAGCAGCCCAGCTCCTGCCCTTGGAGTGTCCATAACTTACGGACTCAATAAAATAATAAAAACACAGGTACAACCCCAACGATGGCAACTGACACAGAGATATAAGATCCTGAAGTCCTGCCATCGGAGGGTGGACCCTGTCTGGGAGATTGGCAAGGTGCCACTGTCCCAACTGGGACCTCAGGATGTGAGACAGAACGAAGCACAGCCAGATGGGAACGGAAGGAGGATCAGCATGTGCAAAGGCCCTGTGGTGGGAAGCCTGACACGACAAAACCAGGTTGAAACAACTGTGAGGCTGAAGCCCAGGCTGGAGGTGCAGCGGCCCGGCCATGAGTTGGCTGGTGTGGATCCATGTGGGGTGGCTGCATCAGAGAAAGCGACCGTAACCAGCGGACGTGCAGTACCTCAGGGAGGCTGGCTGATGCAGGGAAAGAAGCGAATTACCTAACAGCAGGAAGACACGGTGCCCGGAGGCCTCAGGGTGGCACAGCAAAAGGCAGACACTGAGGCATCTTAACTTGGTGCGTGGGAAACGGAGATATTTGCACAATGAGAGGGCAGAGGAGTGGCCTCTGACTGTGAGCTTGCATAGGGCGTGCATGTGCACTGTGTGCACGGGCACTGAGCCTTGGTGTTGAGCCAGGCAGAGACAGCAAGAGCTCTCTCCAGCACAGCAGAGCGTGCCCGGCTGTGACTTCCTGAGATGTGAAGAAGACTTGACAGCATTAGGAACAGTCACAGCTTTCTGTTTCCATAAGCTCTGTCTGAGGCTTTATTGAAAGAACTGAACTCTATTTATGGCTTCCCTAATGTCAATCTGCACACTTGGGCAAAGTATTTTCTGTTTCCCTGGAACACACAACACGTGTCAATTGTCCCCAAGCCCATTAAGCACAAAGCCACCTCAAGTCTTAAGCTTTTACTTAATGTTATAAAAAAGTTATTTATCCTCAAATTATTCTATAAATTTAATACTAATAAAAACTCCTAGCTGAAATTCTTGAGAAAATGAGAGAACACTTATACTAAAATTATGTGGAAGAATAAATATCCATGACAAGCCAAGTAAACTTTGAAAATGCAATTGCAAAGTGTGTATGTGAAATATTATGATGTTAAATTTTTTGGATATTGAACTTATATTTCTGTTTTGAATTCCAGGTATATATTTGTATCTGCATTTTTTAAAATTCATCTTGGTTTCAAAAGGAACCCTTTTGTGTAACAGTGGAACATGTTCATGCCAGGGAGCATTTCAGATCCTCCTGAGAGCAGGCTTCCCTTGTCTTCAGAAAAGGAGCTTTGTAGCTTTCAGCCCAGTGAACAAGTGGGCTAAAAAGGCAATATTACCATTTTAAATGTGAATAGGCAGTCAGCAACCACCCCTCCACACTTTATGTTCAATTTTGAAATGCCACACAATTAATCTTCAAAAGGTGTTTCAATACACACATTTATAAAGAAAGACACACAGGTGGGAGGTGCAGTTCAGGACTTCACAGAGTCAGCTGGGGACTATTTTTCGGAGCCAGAGCTCTGACATCAGCAGGTCTGGACAAAAGCCCTGTGCTCTAAGACCATGCTTCCCTCCTCAGAGAATCAGCATGAAAACAACAAAAGGAACCCCACGGATTTTTTTCCTTTGTGCAGCAATTTTTTTTTAACGCATGAACAGAATAAAGGCCACCAATTTTTTTTTTCTCTCTCTCTCTCTCTGTGTGAATGGAGATTATTTCTCCTGTTACTCATCTGCCTCCATTCCCCTGACCACAGCGGAGTGGCATAGCAGAGATGGAAACACAGGGAGCTGCTGTGGTTTGAGTTTGTCCTCACAAAATTCCACTCTGAAATGGGATCCCCGGTATGATGGTGTTGGGAGGTTGCTGGGCCTATTGTGAGCCGTTTGGGTCATGGGTACAGATGCCTTATGAATGTTACTAGCTTCTCACGGTGGTGAGCGGATTCTCACTGTAATGAGACCAGGTCAGTTTTCCTCAGAACGGATTAACTCCCACCAGAGTGGGCTGTTATAAAGCCAGGATTCCCCTTGGTTTTTGCTTCCTCACAAGTGTTCACTTCCCCTTTGACCTTCCCTGCCATATTGTGATGCGGCACAAAAGCCCTCGCCAGAAGCCAGGGCCATGCATGCTCTTGAACTTCCCAGCCTGCAGAATCATGAGGTAAATAAACCTCTTTTCTTTACAAATTACCCAGCCTCAGGTATTCTATAATAGCAACACTAAATGGACTAAGACAACAGCCAAAAGAAGGAAACAGCCA
Source organism: Papio anubis (assembly GCF_008728515.1). NCBI lineage: Eukaryota > Metazoa > Chordata > Mammalia > Primates > Cercopithecidae > Papio > Papio anubis. The sequence continues at coordinate 157,945,946 of NC_044982.1, read as the reverse complement.
GATAAACAGATTGTATTCATCCTGGATCCACTCAACCCCCTTATCTTACTTGTCTGAGCCTCTCAAAGGGAGATGAATTAATTCACCAATTACACGCCTTCTTTGAGAATTTGCTATGTGTCACACACTCAAATATTGCAAACCTAAAAAGCTGGGCTTTATATAAAATTGTTACTTGCAAGACATGGCAGAAAATGATGAAATGCCCCATCTCATGGATTTAGAGCTTTGAAAGGCCAGAAGAACCAAGCTTATGGTTCCAGATCTCGCTGAGCATCATAACCATCAAGAATACCTGATTAATATTACAGATTGCCCAGACCCAACTCAAGGCACTGAGAATGTCTAGGTTTCCATTGAAAATTACTTGTCATAGTAAGAACCCGGAAGATCTCATATTGAATTACGAGAGACCACCAGTTGACGCCAAGGTTGAGATGACAGAAAAGGCAGAACTTTCCGATAAAGGAAAGAGGCAGGATCATAAAAATACTTCCATGAGCAGTTATAAACATGCTAGAAACACACAAAACACAGAAAGCCTCAGCAAAAAAGAGACGGCTTAAAGAGGAACTAAGTAGAATTTCAGAACTGAAAAACACAACCAGAATAAGAAGCTTGGTGAATGGAAACACAGAATGGAGGAGACTGAGGAGAGAATCGGAAAACCTGAAGATAGAACAATAGAATTATCTAATGCAGACAGCAGAGAAAACAAAAGAGAAGAAAAATGAACAGTGCCTAAGGAACCTATGCAAAGGCCCCAGTAAAAGATCCAACATTTGTGTCATGGGAATCCCTCATTACTGCCAGAAGAGGTGGTAGCTATGGCCCCTACATGGTCTCTACCAGCATTCTGTATGTGTAGGGGTTGTGTGCGGCAAGGGACGTTTATTTCCAGCTGGCAAAGGATCAGTGCCCTAGCGCTGCCTATGTGACCACCTTTGACATACCAGGGTGGGGGGTTGGGGCCCCTCATTATAGCCTCTTGAAGGTGGAAATCGAGGCTGCCCATAAGCTTTTGCTGGTGTGGGCTGTGGTAGGGCCTTAGTTTGTCTGTGGTATTGGCTGGTGTAGAACACTTACTGTCTTAATGTTTTCTGTCTTGCTAGGTTCCCCTTTTTCCTGGTTCTCTGCTAGAGAGAGCAGGGGTGTGTGTGTGTGTCTGTGTGTGTGTGTCTGTGTGTGTGGTCTATGCTCACGGGGGTTTCTAGGTTGCTGACTTCAACAGGATATGGCCTTGGGATACAAGAGGTAAAATGAAGCTCAGGGAACTCATTGTGTGCTATTGTTCTTCAAGTTCCCTTGCTGATCTGTCCTTAGGAGGAGGACTAGAGAAAAGAATTTCTACTCCATTTTTTGGAAGTGGAACTTGAAAGATTTTTTAACAATTCAGATCCCTTGTTATAAACGTGAAAACTCATATACCTCCCTAGAGTTTCAGACAGAGTCTCCTCCAGTGGGTTTGTTTTGCTTCTCCCATCCCCACAGTCTTTGCCCACTGGCAATCATTCTTTATGATTCTGAGTTATGTCAGAAACATGATAGACAATCTTACGTAATTCTGAACACAATTAGATTGTATTCTAATAGTTAACATAAGTCTTAACTCACGCACACATTCCTAGCAATAGTGTCATGTCCTTAGGGATGACTGGAGGTCATGCCCCTTCTCCACCCTTTGAAAGCTGTCATCCCTAAAGGTTCCCTTTCCTTTCAAAATTCAAAGCTATACTTATTGGAGCACGTGTGATTTGTCCTTATCTTGCCAACACTAAGAAGAGAATCTCAATTCCAAAATGGAATTCTTGGGCTGCCAAGCCCAAACAGGAAAAAACACAATGTGATGCTAATTTCCTTGGAACTTAAAGCTGTGCATCATTTAAGAGTAACTAATCTTTAATAATCGATCATTTTCTGTCTCAAGTCTGACTTTATGGTTTAAAGAACGTCACATGTACTGTGATCTCATCCCTTCTTATTGCCCAGTCAGTCAGAGGAGCCATTGCTACCATACCCACCGGCTAGAGAACACTGTCAAATCTCAGACAACATAAGCCACTTGACCTTCTAGTAACACAGAGAGGAGTCTGGCCTGGAACACATTTTTTGCCGAACAGTTCAGGAGTCTTTCAACCAAACTTGACTTCCCCTGTATGTGGATCCAAATAGGACCGACCTGTTTCCCAGGTGTCTGTGTGGTTCTCAACCTAGGACAGCTTTGCCCCCTGGAGTGCATTTGGCAATGTCTGGAGACATTTTTGGCTGTAAAACTGGGAGCATCCTCCTGGCAACTAGAGGGTAGCGGACAGGGATGCTGCTGAACATCCTGCACCACACAGGGCAGCTTCCACCGCAGAGATGTACCTGGTCCAAAGCCCAAGGATCAAGATGGAGAAACGCTGTAGGTGTAAATCATCAGAGGCCTGCTCACGAGAATTGCTCCAAGATATATGTATTAGTTGGGGTTCTCTAGAGGGACAGAATAGGACAAATGTATATATAAACGAGAGTTTATTAAGGAGTATTGACTCACACAATCACAAGGTGAGGTCCCACAACAGGCCTTCTGCAAGCTGAGGAGCAAGGAAGCCAGTCTGAGTCCCAATGCTAAAGAACTTGGAGTCCAATGTTAGAGAGCAGGAAGCACCCAGCATGGGAGAAGGCTGTAGGCTGGAAGGCTAAACCAGTCTAGTCTTTTGACATTCTTCTGCCTGTTTTTCTTCTGGCTGTGCTGGCAGCTGATTAGACGGTGCCCACCCAGACTGAGGGTGGGTTTGCCTCTCCCAGTCCACTGACTCAAATGTTAATCTCCTTTGGCAACACCCTCGCAGACACACCCAAGATCAATACTTTGCATCCTTCAGTCCAATCGATACTCAATATTAACCATCACAATACACGACACACATCCTGAGCAGCATTCCTCAAACCAATTTTTTGTAACACTGGTTCTCAACAGCCTCCAAAAGTGGGGAGGGGCATAGCCAAACAATGTGGGAAACCCTCCAACATATATGCTTCTTTTAGAGATTTTCAGTGCTCATGAGCATGAGACATGTAAGAATCCTCTAAATAATTTTTTAAAAACTTTGTTTAATACATCATTACCCATGTCCCTGAACTCCCCTTCGCCCTGCTTATTGTTCTGTGTAACACAAATTAGCATCCAAATGACCTTCAGAAAATGCTTTAAATAAAGATTTCTAAGAAGAGTTTTCTTAGAAACTTATCATTATTATATTAAGTTATTCTAAGGAAAGTTTCATTTTAATACCTATAGAAATAAGTACTGCAATAAGAGATAAAATCCAATATAGAAAGTCTATTAACCTTAGTTCTAAATTTCTACTAAGGGGCTCTTTTAAAAGAGAAAAAAGAGCTTAACACCTCACCTCTGATGTTATTTTCCATCTATAAAAAATTGCTTTCAGCCCACCATACTATGCTAAGTATCATTTGTTTTCATCACTGTGAGAAACCAAGACATCAGGATATTAGGAGCCTGCCCTTCTTGGTTCCACCATAAATATCAGGCATCTAGTAAACTAACTGTATTAAATCTCAAAGTAAAGATCTACTTATGGATTCATTTAAAATTTTTAAATATAATAATGGGCCTAATGCAGCTAGGTAGGAGGAATCAGTTCTAGTGCTCTAGAGTGCTGTAGGTTGACTATAGTTAACAATAATGTAGAGTTTCCAACAGCTGCAAGGAGGATATTGAATGTTCCCAACACAAAGAAGTAATGAATGTTTCAGACGGTCGATATGCTAACCATCCTGATCTGATCACCATACATTACATGTATGGTGATCCCATGAATATGCAGTTTGTCAATAATTAATGGCCCAGCACAATTGAAAGAAATAAAAGAAATTTGAAATCATGCATAATTATTGAACCAAAGGAAAATGCTCTATCCTCTCAGCGAACATCTTCTAGTCAACCAAAGCATTGTATGCACCAACAATATTCAACATTAAGAGGTTAACTACACTTTCTACAAACATTAGAATACTATCTAGCCATTAAAATGGTGATTAAAGATTTATAATAACGAGCTGACTCCAAAAAGATATTGTCAACACATGGTTTAGCTTCAACACAGGTGGGTCTTGTAACAGAAAACATAATGAGATACTATTACTGTGAAACTGTTTTTTATCTAGGGGTGCTAGCTCACACCTGTAATCCCAGTGCTTCGGGAGTTTGAAGCAGGAGGATCAACTCAGCCCAGGAGTGAGAATTTACACTGAGCTATGATTGATCGCACCACTACATTGCAGCTTGGGCATCAGAGCAAGACCCTGTCTCAAACATATGAAATAAAATGAAATAATAAAATTAATAAGATAAAATAAGCGACTTTAGCAGAGGAAAGTCAAAAACAATAGAAGCACTGACTTCTGCCACCATTAAAACAGCGTCTAACAGTTTTGTCTCCCCAGCTGAATTTGTTGCCAAACAGAAAGTCTTACCTGTGTCCTTCTAAAATCTTTTCAAAGACAGGCCAATCCCAGGTTTTGTCTTTCTTCACAATTGAAACAAGGTGCTTTTATTCCTGGGGGAGTCAGAATGCAGCCAGCACCCCCACCATCAGGGTGCCATCAGCCTGCACACCAGGCCCTTCCCACAGAAAGTGGACTTTGCAGCAAGGCAGCTGAGGATGGTTCTAATCTGTGTCAGCATCATTCCACCAACTTCAACCAAAGACACCTGGCCAAAAAGCATACGTTCATCCTTCTGCAACTTTCTACACTGTTCTGTTCTTTCAAGAAACTCTTCAAACTCCATTCCAGCTGCTGCCAGCAGATCTACTCCATCTTGCCCCAATGTGTCCGGAGTTGCCTCCTTGCAGTGGGTTAGTGGTCTCCTGACTTCAGGAACGGAACCGCAGACCTCTGCAGTAACAGTTACAGCTCTCAATTACAGCTCTCCAAGGCGGCACCAACCCAAAGAGTAAGAAGCAGCTGTAAGATTTACTGTAAAGAGCAAACAAGTCCTCCAAAAAATGGAAAAGGTCCCCAACTGGTTGCCGCTGCTAGCCGGCACGCTCAGCTTTTATTCCCTGATTTGTCCCCACCTACATCCTGCTGATTGGTCCTTTTTACAGAGTGTTGATTGGTCGATTTTACAGAGTGCTGATTGGTCCATTTTACAGAGGGCTGATTGGTTCATTTTACACATGACTGATTGGTCCATTTTACAGAGTGCTGATTGGTCCGTTTTACAAACCTCTAGCTAGCCACAGAGCACTGATTTGTGCGTTTTTACAGAGCACTGATTGGCACATTTTACAAACCTCTAGCTTGCCACAGAGTGCTGACTGGTGCATTTTACAATCCTAGCTACAGAGTGCTGATTGGTGCATTTAACAATTCTCTTGTAATAGAGAAAATTTCTCCCAGTCCCCACCAGACCCATAAGTCCAGCTGGCTTCACCTCTCACTGCCACCAAAGTAGTAGAGCTTGAGCTTGGCTGCCAAGACTCCTGGCTTAGGGTTTTCCAGGACACAGATGAAGAGATGTGGAGGGTGACATATGGTTGAAGATGTGTGGATTTCCCGTGCCCTCCCCAGGTACCTCCCTCCAGGTTCCTCCAGGTGATCAGCTAACTGGAAGCTCCTAATTCTTCTTTTTTTATTTTAACAATGTTTTCCATAAACTAATTGCTTAGTTGCTCAGAATGTAAAATTTTTCTACTTTTGATACAGATTTTTACATAAATATTTGATTAATTCACAATTCACAAACAGGCATTAAAATTTATATTACTTCTCACTTCAATATTATGCCAATGATATTTAATCTTTGTCATTCTGATGAGTAAAAACAAATGTTCAATTTTTTCACCTTAACTGATTGTGAACAAGTGAATATTTTCATAGAGAGTAATTATTTAAAGTCTCTACTGGTCCATAAAAGAGACTATAGCAAAGGAAGCAGCAAATATATACCCAGTTCTTATTAATTATTCAATAGTTCATTCTAAGTTTGTGATAAAGAAAAGCATAATAATAGGAACTTTTTTCCCACAATGTGTAAGCTTTGCTTCAATCGGAGAAGAACAGAATTTTAGATGATATGAAATCATAAACTATCTTTAAAGTTCAGATCCACCAGTAGACAGATGAGAACAATCAGGTTCAGAGAGGTGTGGTGACTCACCTCAGCACATGCTGGGCCAGCAACCCAGCAGGCACCGTGCTCACCATGCCACAGCTGCCCTCAGCCTGAGGGGACTCATCCTCCCTCCAAAGACAACATTTAACCACAGCACATTGGGTGCTGCGGATCTGATAAGCTAGGGGGACCACTTAGCAGTGCACTAAATCCTGGTTTCTGGCCTATTCTTAACGGCCATGTATTAAAAATCAAATTTCCATGGACAAATCCAAAGCCAACTATCACTTTTATGAAATGAATTTTGGGACATAGAAATAAATACAGGCTGGGTGTGGTGGCTGACGCTTGTAATCCCAGCACTTTGGGAGGCCAAGGCGGGCAGCTCACGAGGTCAGGAGATCGAGACCATGTTGGTTAACACGGTGAAACCCCGTCTCTACTAAAAGTAAATACAAAAAACTAGCCGGGCGAGGTGGCCGAGGCCTGTAGTCCCAGCTACTTGGGAGGCTGAGGCAGGAGAATGGCGTGAACCCGGGAGGCGGAGCTTGCAGTGAGCTGAGATCCGGCCACTGCACTCCAGCCTGGGCGACAGAGCGAGACTCGTCTCAAAAAAAAAAAAAAAAAGAAAGAAATACGTCAAAGTTAATTATGTTTACAATATTATTATGATAAATTTGAGTAGTCATGCTGCAATGGTTTACCATAATACTGTAGGAAAATCACTGTTCAATGCCTGCATCACTAAACTAAGGACTTAGGATACCAAACAGATATTTACTTTAAACTTACTCATAAAATGTCACAAATGTTTTGATTCACAGCAGAATGTAATTCAGAAAATATTTTAGTCATTTCGTTTTTGGAAGGGACTATCTTTCAAGGATTAGTACCTAGGGTGTATTTCAAAACCAATTTATCTTCAACTACTGGGAAAGCGATTATTTTGTTATGTTCCACAGATTTAAACTTAGGAGGAATGGCCTTTTTTGATATTGTTTTAAAAGATATCATCTTAGTTGGATCACTGGAGCGTTGGAGTAGCTATTTTTTTCTCTTTATTAAGTTTGGATCAAAAGTAAGTTGCCATAGATGTTGTGAAACATGATTTTGATGTTTGTTTTCTTTGTAAAACCTAAGGTGGCAAAATTGACATTCTGCTTTTAATTCCTCCTAAGGAGGTGGGAATAATTACTAAATAAAATTTTATAGCACTTATGGATTAAATTGAATTAAATATCCAAATATTAAACAGATTTCATACACGCCATAACTACAACTATCTAAACAATTGCTTAAAAAACAGAATTATAATAAATATAATATTCATTATTGTGCCTTAATATAGTCTTTAAATTTTTATGTATTGTTTTAATTTTAAAAGGACACAACTAGAAACCTATAGGACACCAGCGTAATTTTGGCCACCTAAAGCAAAAGGTCTCCATATATCTTTCAAAAAGTACACACAGATCAATAGGGAGAATAAATAACACCATTTAAACCTCACAGCTTCAACATGAGTTGAAGAGGAAGAAAGCACGACAGATTTTAGATGATTTGTATGTAGAAAAACAAACGCCAATGTCCAGCAGGGCTTCTTGGTAATCTTTCTAAACCTATTCTGTATGTTTGAAATTATATTTAAGTGAAAAATAAATAAAACGTAAGTGAAAGAATATTGAATTTTTTCAAGCTAATGGAAACAAAGTAAGGTATAAACACGAAAGCCGAAAAACTGCAACACAAACCAAAAGCACTGGCTATGTGCACACACACACACAGAGATACCTTTTAATGTTAAAAACCATAATTCATAATAACAATATAATAATTATGAATATTTATGCACCAAGTAACACAGCAATCACCAATACAAGGCAGAAACTTGTAGAAGATGTAAGGAGACACAGATAGAAACAAAATAACAAGAGTTGACTTTGCCATACCACCCTCAAAATGAGACAGATCAAGTGAACAAAAACCAGCAATGATATAATACATAACATAATTTTATCCCAAATTTTGCACCCTGATACAAGAAAATACAACTTTTTCTTAAACACACATAAGAGTCCCCAAAACCAAACTCATGTTACAGGCATCAGCACACTTTTTCTGTAAAAGACCAAGCAGTAAATAGTTCAGGCTTCATGGGCAATAGACTGTTGCAACTCTGCTGCTGTCACACAAAAGCAGCAACACAAAACGCAGAAAGGAATACGGCTGTGTTCCAAAAAGGTGTAATTTATAAACACTAAAATTTGAATTTCGTATACTTTCACATCTTGAAATACTATTCTTTTAATTTAAAAAAATGTATTTAAAAATGTACAAATTCTTTTTTAGTTCACAATTCATACAAAACAGTCAGTGGATGAATCTAGAATAAGGTTTGTAGTTTGTTGAACCCTGACATATTAAGTCATAAAGAAAGAAATGGTAAGTTCTATGAAGGAGAAACTTTAAAAACACCATTATTCTCTGGGCCCAATGCAATAATTCTAAAATTAACAACAAAATCTAAAGGGGTCTTCCACATGAAAAGTTGGAGAAAAGTTTGCATTAAACAACATTTTGTGAAAGTGGAAATACAAACCAAAATTAGAAAGATTTTTAAAAATAGTTACAATAAAAACACTAATGCAGAATCTGTGGCAATCTTTATCATCTTTTAAAATTTAAAATATTTAAAAATATATATATGGTATATGCCAACAGAGGTGATATCAAAAAAAAAAATAAATGCTTGGGTAAAAATAGAGAAGACAGAAACAAAAGAAAGAGCAAATGCAGTAAATCCAAAATGGTTATAAGGATGATATTTTAATACAACTATAATAGCAACCACTTTAAGTGTGGTTGCTATTAAGACACCAGTTTAAAGATAGATATTGCCAGATTGAATAATACAAAAACAAGTATATATTGTCTAAAAGAAACAGGTTAATTGTGATGTTGTGTCAATTTTAGATCTTTCCAGCTTTCTCTTGTGGGCATTTAGTGCTATAAATTTCCCTCTACACACTGCTTTAAATGTGTCCCAGAGATTCTGGTATGTTGTATCTTTGTCCTCATTGGTTTCAAAGAACATCTTTATTTCTGCCTTCATTCGTTACGTACCCAGTAGTCATTCAGGAGCAGGTTGTTCAGTTTCCATGTAGTTGAGCAGTTTTGATTGAGTTTCTTATTCCTGAGTTCTAGTTTGATTGCACTGTGGTCTGAGAGACAGTTTGTCATAATTTCTGTTCTTGTACATTTGCCAAGGAGTGCTTTACTTCCAACTATGTGGTCAATTTTGAAATAAGTGTGATGTGGTGCTGAGAAGAATGTATATTCTGTTGATTTGGGGTGGAGAGTTCTATAGATGTCTATTAGGTCCACTTGGTGCAGAGTTGAGTTCAATTCCTGGATATCCTTGTTAACTTTCTGTCTCATTGATCTGTCTAATGTTGACAGTGGGGTGTCCCTACAAAGGACATGACTCATCCATTTTTATGGCTGCATAGTATTCCATGGTGTATATGTGCCACATTTTCTTAATCCAGTCTGTCATTGGTGGACATTTGGGTTGGTTCCAAGTCTTTGCTATTGTGAATAGTGCCGCAATAAACATACATGTGCATGTGTCTTTATAGCAGCTTGATTTATAATCCTTTGGGTATATAGATACAGATGGGTACACATAGAATTAATTATAGATGTATATGTGTAAATGTGTTAGTACACAGATGTGTGCTTTCTTTTTATTATACTTTATGTTGTAGGGTACATGTGCGAAACATGCAGTTTTGTTACATATGTGTATATATGCCATGTTGGTGTGCTGCACCCATTAACTCATTTACATTAGGTATATCTCCTAATGCTATCCCTTTCCCCTCCTCCAATCCCACAACAGGCATGTAATGGCCTTCTTTGTCTCTTTTGATCTTTGTTGGTTTAAAGTCTGTTTTATCAGAGACTAGGATTGCAACCCATGCCTTTTTTTGTTTTCCATTTGCTTGGTAGATCTTCCTCCAGCCCTTTATTTTGAGCCTATGTGTGTCTCTGCACATAAGATGGGTCTCCTGAATACAGCAAACTGATGGGTCTTAACTCTTTATCCAATTTGCCAGTCTGCGTCTTTTAATTGGAGCATTTAGTCCATTTACATTTAGGGTTAATATTGTTATGTGTGAACTTGATCCTGTCATCGTGATGTTAGCTGGTTATTTTGCTCGTTAGTTGATGCAGTTTCTTCCTAGCATTGATGGTCTTTACATTTTGACATGTTTTTGCAATGGCTGGTACCTGTTGTTCCTTTCCATGTTTAGTGCTTCCTTCGGGAGCTCTTGTAAGGCAGGCCTGGTGGTGACAAAATCTCTCAGCATTTGCTTGTCTGAAAAGGATTTTATTGCTCCTTCACTTATGAAACTTAGTTTGGCTGGATATGAAATTCTGGGTTGAAAATTCTTTTCTTTCAGAATGTTGAATATTGGCCCCTGCTCTCTTCTGGCTTGTAGAGTTTCTACTGAGAGATCCACTGTTAGTCTGATGGGCTTGCCTTTGTGTGTAACCCGACCTTTCTCTCCGGTTGCCCTTAACATTTTTTCCTTCATTTCAACTTTGGTAAACCTGACAATTATGTGTCTTGGAGCTGCTCTTCTCGAGGAGTATCTTTGTGGTATTCTCTGTATTTCCTGAATTTGAATGTTGGCCTGCCTTGCTAGATTGGGGATGTGCTCCTGGATAATATCCTGCAGAGTGTTTTCCAACTTGGTTCCTTTCTCCCCGTCACTTTCAGGTACACAAATCAGATGTAGATTTGGTCTTTTCACATAGTCCCATATTTCTTGGTGGCTTTGTTCATTTCTTTTTACGTTTTTTTCTCTAAACTTGTCTTCTCACTTCATTTCATTCATTTGATCTTCAATCACTGATACCCTTTCTTCCAGTTGATTGAGTCAGTTACTAACGCTTGTGCATTTGTCATGTAGTTCTCGTGTCATGGTTTTCATCTCTATCAGGTCATTTAAGGACTTCTCTACATCGGTTATTCTAGTTAGCCATTCATCAAATCTTTTTTCAAGGTTTTTAGCTTCTTTGCGCTGGGTTTATAATTCCTCCTCTAGCTCAGAGAAGTTTGATTGTCTGAAGCCTTCTTCTTTCAACTCGTCAAAGTCATTCTCTGTCCAGCTTTGTTCTGTTGCTCACGAGGAGCTGCGTTCCTTTGGAAGGGGAGAGGCCCTCTGATTTTTAGAATTTCCAGCTTTTCTGCACTGCTTTTTCCCCATCTTTGTGGTTTTATCTACCTTTGGACTTTGATGATGGTGACATACACATGGGGTTTTGGTGTGGATGTCCTTTCTGCTTGTTATTTTTTCTTCTAACAGTCAGGACCCTCAGCTGCACGTCTGTTGGAGTTTGCTTGAGGTCAACTCCAGACCCTGTCTGCCTGGGTATCAGCAATGGAGCCTGCAGAAGAGTGAATATAGCTGGACAGCAAATGTTGCTGTCTGATCATTCCTCTGGAAGCTTCGTCTCAGAGGTGTACCTGGCCACGTGATGTGTGAGGTGTCAGTCTGCACCTAGTGGGGTATGTCTCCCAGTTAGGCTACTCAGGGGTCAGAGACCCACTTGAGCAGACAGTCTGTCCGTTCTCAGATCTCAAACTCCGTGCTGGGGGAACCATTACTCTCTTCAAAGCTGTGAGACAGGGACATTTACATCTGCAGAGGTTTCTGCTGCCTTTTGTTTAGCTATGTCCTGTCCCCAGAGGTGGAGTCTACAGAGGCAGGCAGGCCTCCTTGAGCTGCAGTGGGCTCCACACAGTTCGAGCTTCCCAGTGGCTTTATTTACCTACTTAAGCTTCAGCAATGGTGGCACCCCCTCCCACAGCCTCACTGCCACCTTGCAGTTAGATCTCAGACTGCTGTGCTAGCAATGAGGGAGGCTTCATGGGTGTGGGACCCTCCGGGCCAGGCATGGGATATAATCTCCTGGTGTGCCATTTGTTAAGACCCTTAGTAAAGCACAGTATTAGGGTGGGAGTTACCCAATTTTCCAGGTGTTGTGTGTCACGGTTTTCCTTGGCTAGGAAAAGGAATTCCCTTCCCCCTTGCACTTCCCAGGTGAGGCGATGCCTCGCCCTGCTTCAGCTCTCACTCGTTGGGCTGCACTCACTGACCAGCACTGACTGTCCGACACACCCCAGTGAGATGAACCCAGTACCTTAGTTAGAAATGCAGAAATCACCCATTTTTTGTGTCACTCACACTGGGAGCTGGAGGCTGGAGCTGTTCCTATTTGGCCATCTTGGTGCCACCTCCAGATGTGTGCTTTCTGCTGAGATGGCTTAGGAGAAACAACATCCTAGCAGCAACAAGCACACCTAGCACCTAGAGCTTAGTTGCTGATTCCTTTTGACAAAAAAAAAAAAAAAGGAACCAGGACTTGGAAATGGCTGATTCTAGGGCTGGGGCAGAAAATATACAAGATAAGCCTGCAGTATCATGCAGTTCCAGGAAGCAAGAAAGTGCTCAAGTACAAAATGATATATTTTGTGAAGACAACACAGGAGCCATCCGGAATGACCTTTCAATGGGAATCAAATCCAAACAATTCGAGCAACAAAATAACGTAGTATTTGATTATAGTCTAACATATAAAATAAACATTCAAAAGTCAATCTCGATATACGTAAGTGATGAAATAAGTAAATGGGAGAAAATAGCTTATTGGCTTGTATAGAATTTCAAATGATTTATATAGATACTCTCCCATCAAGGAGGTGGAGCATGACTCCCCACCCTTTTTGTGTGGACTTTGCATAGGGCATTCATTTCATGGCATGCAGTAAGGAAATGCTGGGGGCAGTAAGCTCACAATGGAGAAACCTGCAAACACCACCCCAGCCAGATAATTCAGGGCAGCATCACCAGCAACCAGTCACAATGACCCTGTGTACCCCTGACAGGACGGGAAGAGAGTGACAGCTCACCTCTGTGGTCTCCCTCCCCACACCCCATAACCTCATTGCACTCATGAGTAAAGGAATCAGATAAACTCAAATTGAGGAACAGTCTACAAAATATTTGTCTAATACTCCTCAAAACTGTCAAGGTCTTCAAAGACAAGGAAAGTCTAAGAAATTATTACAGTCTAATAGTGCCCAAGAAAACCAAGTGACTCAATGTAATGTGTTATCCTAAATGGGATTTTAAGATAGGAAAAGAACATTGTGTAAAAACTAAGATAATCCAAACAGCACATAGACTTAGTTAATAATAATGTAGCAGTATTGGTTCATTGCTTGTGATGAATGTATCAGACTAATGTTAGATGTTGGTGATAGGGGAAATTGGATGTAGAAGATTAAAACCTCTCTAATATTTCAACTTTTCTGTAAATACTAAAGTATGCTAAAATTAAAAGTTTATTTATAACAATTAATTATTAGACAATGTAATAAGTGCCACACTAGACATATAGGGTATTATGGGAGCACGGAAGAGTGGCAGTGAACCAAGACTTAAATTACTCAAATTATTTTGGAAATAAAACTCAAATTATTTTGGAAATAAATTATTTTGGAATAAAATTTCAAACATTTACATCCAATTTTAAAACATACATTTCCATAAAGAGTTGATTTGCTGATTATGAGAATGTTTACTTAACAGATATTAAAGGCATTTACAAGGTAACTCTTTGTAACATTACAAATTGCTCTATGTCATATAAGGAGCCTAATCTGCCATAACTCTTCATTTTTCTTTTATAAACATGTTAATTATAAAATATAACATACAAACAAAAAGAAACAGGCTGTACAGTTCAACGATTGCCTCTTGAAGTAAACCTCTTCATGAGACATCGCCCCCTACTCCAGTTTGCCCTCCAGGAGAGCCTTGGAGGAACGTCCCGGGCAGGTCTGCCTCTCTCTGCAAACCCAAGCCCTGTGTTGAGTGGGAGGGGTGCAGCCACGTGGCCTTTTCTAGCCCAGCCCCCGCACGGGCACAGGCGGCTCTCTACTGTTCACTTGCTCTTTGTCAGTTTTCTGTATCCCCACCAGTACTTCAATACCATCCCCTGCACCTGCTCTCCCTTTCAGTGGATTCAAATGAGACTTCAGATCCCCACTCGCAATCCAAGCCCTCCCGGATGCCACCCTGGTTCCCGTGTTGAATTGGCCCGCAGGGAGGAGCAAGAGAGAGAATATTGCCATCTGTGTTTAGATCGCCCTATTCTAAGGATCCTTCTAGAATCTTTCTTTTTTACTTCTCAAAGGTTGGAAGCATATATTTTTATTTTATAGAGTGCCTTATGTAGTGAGTAAGCAGGTGCCACATTTGTTAGCAACAATTAACTTAATTTGGAGGGACCAACAACTGAAATAGCCGGTTGCTCTCTCTTTCTCTCTTTTATATATTTATTTTGAGGAAAAACTTCCTTGCTGCCCACACTTTCTTCAAGTCCAACTCTGTACATACGGCTTAATTAGCAAAGCCACAGCATTACTTTCCTCTTGGAATCTTCAGTTTTCTCCTTCAGGGTAAACTAAACTCGTTCTGAAATTATACACCTCCAGAATCCCTCCTCGGTGCACCATACAAACTTCGGCTTACAGCTAGATGTGTCATCTCCTTCTGACCCACCAGGTGCTGGTATGAAATACCAAAGACGGGCACAGCTGCAATCAAACTGTCTCCCATTTTACAGATCAAATTTTTTTCCAAAAGCTTTTTCTTAAAATAGCACATTAAATAAGAAACAAACAGTATTATATGTAATAGTAGTACCTAAAATCTAGGTAATCTTTTCTATGTGAAAGAAAAGATTCTTTGGTGTTAAGAACTACAGAGTCTTATTAAATATTCTCTCCTTTGCACAGTTGACTATTGTGAAAAGAGATTAAAATTCCCAAGAGTACTAGGAAAGAATTCCTATTTTAATGCTATGGTAGAAAGATGGCTGCTGTTCAATTTATATGAAACACTTTTATATTCATTCATTTGTTATTTTATTTTTTTAAAGTTCATTGAAAACTTACTCTGTCCTATACGTTATGAAGTGCATGAAGAGATAGCAAAGAACATTGCAACATGGTTTCTTCCCTCAAGTAATTTACAACACTATAAGCAAGACAGAAGATGTACAGCAACTGAGTGAATACAATATGACCAGGCAATGACATAGGCAGCACACCTCTGGTTTCCTTGGGAAATCCTAATTACATTTGTATTCCTTCTAACAAAAATTCTAAGCCTCCTGAAACTTACCAGATGATTCAAGTTATGTTCAAATAGTAAGAACAAAATTTCCAGACCTTCTGAAAACATCCCTTTGGTTGAATAACATTTGCCTCTAAAGCAAACCACCTTGGGAAAAAAACAACAAAACTTTGATTAATAAATAACCTTCCTTTCTGTTTACATCTCCGGAATAGTACTTGAGTTTTAGATCATTACATTAAAAGGCAAACAAAATTTGCTCAGCAAGTATACATGATGATTGTCAATGGAAACGACTGTGTTTCCAAATGGCCCATTTTGTGGCTTCCTAACTCTGGTCCTCATCGTGCTGCCTCTCTCCTACCAACTAAGTTGCTTTAGTCCCATTTTCAGTAAGTCCGTGGAGATTACTTGGAATCATTTTAAACTATATTGTTCAACAGCAGAGTAGAGTGACTACGGTGAACAACGATGTATTGCATATTTCAAAATAGCTGCAAGAGAGGACTTGAACTGTTCCCAACACATAGAAATGGTAAATACTCAAAGTGATGGACACCTCAAATACCCTGACATCATCATTACAAATTCCATGCATGTAACAAAATACCACATGCACCCTACAAATAGGTAAAATATTATGAATGCACCAAAAATTTAAAATGTAAAAATACAGCTTATGAATCCCATCCCTTCATTTATACCTCCTCCAATCAAGTGTCACTGTCTCCAGTTGTGATGACACAATGGAGCAGTGACTCACAGAACGTGATTATTTCCTTTCTAGGTATAAAAAGACACTCTACTGTGAAGACCTTAGATGTCTCCATCCTCCTGCTCCAGAAGTTCCATCAGGTTCCTTCGGGCTCCAGAATGGGAATGTGGCTGTGGTATGCACGCATGCCTCCACTGACTGCCTGCCCAGGCTAAGACGTCGAGACCGTGAAGAGCACCATCGCACACTGCATGTCCCCTGCTTTCCCCGTGAAAATGTTTCAGCAGAGACATGGTGAATAAACTGTTTTTCTTGTATTCTGCTCCCTTGGATGCAAAAAATATAGCAAAGTAGTTTCGGTAATGCTAGCAGAAGTGAGGCAAAAGAAAAAGAAAGAAAATGTATAGACGTACAAATGAAATAACTGTTCTCTGTGCCTCAAAATTGCCTTGAGTCTTGTTATTGAACTACTTGAAAGGCTCGAATGCAAACATAGAGGCAATCTTTTATAAGCACCATCAAAGGGCCTCCTACACAGCTCAATTTACTAGTGCATTTGTAAAATGTCCAAAGGGGTATGCAGAAGTCATCATTAAGCCAGTAAAAATAGACCTCAACCTAATGGAATAATCATTTTAGTGCTGCCAGTGGTTTAGTTATAACCGAGGTCCATACACATGTTAACCTATGTTTAGGTCTTCCTATGCCTTTGTTTTTTTCATTTCCATGTAGAACATTTTAAATTTTCTCAGGTTCTATGTAAAATTTCATTTGCATATATTACCTTAAAGATAGAATGGTTAGTTCCACTAGGACGGTGCGATACAATTGAATGCCCAGGTTTCAGACACTTCCTTAATCCACGGAAGTAGAACTCCTCCAGTGTTTGATATGAAGTAGCATAAAGCTGCAAAGTGTTTTTAAGACACCATAATTACAAAATAAAGCTCCTGAATGCTTAGCCTTTCCTTTGGTGATTTGTCATTTTACTTTCTTCACAGGAGCAAAATTAAACCTGTGAACTATTTTATCACAAGCCTTCAGCTATGAAAGCCCTGAGCCACTGAGTCTGGATGTGAGTCCAGGAGATGGAGTAATTGGCATAGCCTTACCCAGGGGAGGCTGAAGAGAAGGAATGCGCAGAAAGACTATTTAATTGCAGGTCTGTTTTAGGAACGGTTTCACTGCAGTTCTGTTTCAAAACCAATTTTCTCCCTTCTCCTGCCTTTCCTAGTACTGCATATAATCTGCCCATAATCAGACATTTTATACCTAGTAACCTCAAAGGGCTGCACATTTTCATAAAATGGAATATAGAAATACCATCAGCTAACAAAATAAAATGCCAGTGGAAGTTTTTCATCTTCCTATGGGCTAGGAAAAAAATCATAAGCAATAAATTTCATTCTAAACCTACAGGGGATTTTGAGCCCAGATTTATAGTGCTCATGTAACACAAGAATTGCAACGTGAGGCTGGACGCAGTAGCTCACGCCTGTAATCCCAGCCCTTTGGGAGGCCGAAGCAGGTGGATCACGAGGTCAGGAGATCAAGACCATCCTGGCTAACACGGTGAAACCCCGTCTCTACTAAAAATACAAAAAACTAGCCGGGCGTGGTGGCGGCGCCTGTGGCCCCAGCTACTGGGGAGGCTGAGGCAGGAGAATGACTTGAACCCGGGAGGTGGAGCTTGCAGTGAGCCGAGATCGCGCCACTGCACTCCAGCCTGGGGGACATAGCCAGACTGCATCTCAAAAAAGAAAAAAGAATTGCAAAGTGAGCAATTGGCATAAAGGCTGGAGATTAACCAGCTGATCATTTAGAGTTCTGGCAAAATTAAATCGAGCCATTCTATAAGGAAACTTCCAAAATTCAGGAAAAACAAATGCCGCCCGAAGCAATAGCCATGAACCCGAGGAAAGTAACGGTAGAACCACACTCCCAGGAAGTGAAAGAATAGGTCAGTCTGTAGACAGTAGTAAAATGAGTTCTGTTAAAATGGTTAAGGAATATTCCAGACACAAGATGGGAGCATAAAACAGTTTTTATTTTTTATTATCTGGGAATTTCTTAAAAGTGATAAGGAGATCAAGAAGCAAAATCGCAATCTTTGCCTTCAAAGAAGGAGCAAAACCTGAACACCAGAAAATGTGCTGAGGAGCAGCCAGGGGCAAAGACAGAGGGAAGGCGTGGAGGCAGGCCCTGAGCTACAGAGCTGCAGAGACGTTTGCAGAGTGCGCGTCTCGGTGACAAGGGTCAAACACCTAAACTCACGTCTGCCCAGCTTGGATGGAAGCACAGGCTGCCAGCAAGAACTGTCCTGGGCTTAATTTGATTCCAGTAAGCAAAGGAGGAAATCTAAATAAGGAGGCACAGAGAAAATCTCCTTAGCAGGTGAGAAGAGAGACTCTTAGTATCAGTATCATAGGTGTCTATTTCTACTAGCTTGGAGGAAATAAAGACTACAAACTCACATACACAAACAAACAAACGATAATGAGGTAATAAGGACAATCCCTGCTAGACTGAAATACGATTCTCTTTCCTCTCCTGTGTGTTGTACCCTGGGAACAGGCCCTGCAAATGTGGGCCTTCCTCAAATATGGGCAAGCATAGACAACCTAGAAAATAATCTACACAGGGCAGAACGAGAGAGGCGGTGGGGAGGAACTGGGCAGCTGAAAAATCTCACCAAAAAAATGTTCCACAGAACAGATAACAATTATGAAAAATAAACTCTGAAGTTTAAAAGCAGAGTGAATTAATCACCTCTATCTTGCAAGAGCACAGACAAGATTTAAAAAAAAAAAAAAAAAAACGTTCAGGAAAGAAATGGAAAGAAAACAAAAGGATATGCAGTGTAAGTTAGCAGCACTCATTAAAGAAGTTTTAAAAAGAAACTAAATTTATCCCATAGAGGAAAATGAAACTGGTGAATGCAAAACAGAGTCCCTGCTAAAAATGCAGAGCAAGGCTCAGCAAGCACAGCCCGGGGAGCAAATCCGCCCGCCCAGCTGCTGTGGGGCCCACGAGCAATGAATGGCTTCAACTCATTCACGAAAACGAATAAAAAACAAACAGGAATGCACGCAGAGACCACATGTGTCTACAAAACCTACGTTTACCCACTGACCCTTTACAGACAATGTCGCCAACCTTGACACAGAGAACAGAAATGAGGAAAGCAAACCAATGAAGTGTAAATGAATAGATTAAAAAGATTAGAACAAATAATAAACATGACACTTAAGGACTAAATACGTTCATCAATAAAGTCATGCTAAAAGAAAATAATATATGAAGCTGAACAAATAATTCAAGAGAAATAAAACACACATCTACAAATTAAAGAGTATACCTTGTCCGGGAAAAACAATAACCTAGAAAAGTCCATCTTAAAATAGATAAAATCAATGCTATGCAAATTCAAAGATAAGAAGCTTCTAAACAGAGAAGCTAAAAGCAAAGAAAAACAAAACAAAACCTCAGACTTCCATAGCAACAGTGGGGCAGAGTGAAGAAACACCTGCAGAATTTCTAAAAAATATAACCCAGACAGTTTCTATCCAGCAAACTGTCTTTCAAATATAAAGGTAAACTACTCTGGGAAATAATATTTTCTTGAGTACTTTTTGAATGTTATACCCAAGAGATAACTTGAAAAATTAGGGCAAAAAGACAGGCATGGGCATTGAATAGAAAATATTAATATTTATGATACTAAGATTAAAACAATTGTAATAAGGGTTTTGGTTCCAGAACACAACATAATGTTCTTAACCTTGATAGTGTAGAAATAATATAATTAACAAAAGTGATGAGCAAAGAACATGGAACATAGTATGACTTCCTCACTTTTAATGTCAGGATCCAACAGCTGATAAAACAATAAAAGAGTCATAAATATAGTTGAGAGTAAAAAAATAACAAATATGTGTTTAAACTAGCAAAATAGATGATGGGAGTAAAGGAAGAAATTGCTAACATGTTTTCTAAGAGAATATTTCTTAACGATGAGGAATACTGTTCCCTTAGAGAAAATTGATTATATACAGGGATGTTTTTGATAATCGTAATAACTAGGGTTTATTATTGACATTTACTGGTGAGGGAAAAGAGTGCTAAATATCTTGCAATGCATGTGACATTCTTGCACAATGATATATGTTTCTTTCCATAAAAGCCAGTAGGACTCCTATTAGGAAACAACAAATTAAAGAAGAACCTAATGATAGTATGTTTTCAAGTAACAATTAGCTAGTTAATCACTACAACAAAAATTCAAATCTCCTATTTATCAGAAATAGGACGCATATACACATAAAAATTAAAGGTAAAAAATAACTTAAAAGGAAACATATGGACTAAAATAAATAAGCAAAGGTATTCCAGGCAAATAAAAAGAAAGCAAGGGGTAGTTTTTATTTTTTTATTCTAATCCTTCAAATACTTGAATACAATTTAAAAAGAACACTTAAGTGAACTGTAGGCAACAGTTTACAGTGCTAAACTGTGCAATTTACAGTGAAGATTAATAGTCATGTGCCAAATAACATTCATTAGTGTTCATAAATTAAAAACTATAGAAGATAGAAAGTGAAATAGAAAAAAAATTAAAAATAGGTGACTGTATTTTGCTTTAAGTTGTTCAAGTGGATTGAAAAAGGTAATTATAGAAGACCTAAATAAGATAATTAGGTAGTTATTATTGCTGTGTGATTAATGCTTTATCCTGTAAACACAAATAAGCCTTCTTTTCAAATGCTCATGAAACTGTCAGAAAATGTGCAAATAGTAGGCCACAAAAAATGAAAAAAAGTAGAAAAGGCAAAGACATTTTCTGATTACCACATGATAAAATGATAGTTTAACTTTCAGTCCCCACCCCCAACAAAAAAAAGGCCACCATCAATGGAAAAAGAAAATCCTCTCTTAATTTCATGGGATAAAGATAAAATTGAATTCCGAATTTCAGAATATGTAGAATGGAATAACACTAAAATCAGAAAATAGTCAAGACTTCTGCTATTACCTATAATGGAGCAACTTATACTAGACTTACTCTACATGAAAAACAACGAGAAAACCCCCCAAAAAATGAGAGAAAGTAAACTCTGGATGCGAGCCCACGATCCATCCAGTTTTCTGCCTGGGGACAAATTTCTGAACCTGGTACAAAAGCTAAAATCCAAGCAAAGCATGTTAGTTACACTGAATGGAGGATGCAAGTATCAGAATAGAGGCATACACTGGACACAGTAGTGAGAAGATGGAACTGCACAAGGGGATGGTGAAAAGCCTGCGTAAAGGTCATTATGAGTCCTTGGTTGAAAGCTGAGATATACAAGATACCCTGAGGCTACCAGAGAGCAGTTGCTATGGGATTGAAAAAGTAATGGTGATACTATGAGTCTAGCAATGTTGAGATATTGGAGTTCTGTCATAGCTTCAATACAGTGATCTTGTCAATATTTTGCTAATATACTGATCATCGAGCAGTAACATCCGCAAGTGCATGCCTTAGGAGTAAAGAACATAGTTTGAAGACTGCTCTAGAGTCTAAAACCATCTTAACAAAATGTAATAACAAAATGGACAAGATCCATAAGGGAGACGATTTGGAGGCTGAATCCCATCAAGATAAGGGAATTTTGGAAATACTTTAGGGAAACTTTTTAGTCTTTCCACAGGTTTCCCACTAACAAAGCATAACACTAAGTCAACAAAAGTTTGAGGACACCAGTCAGTAACTGAACTGCTTCGTAATTCAACATAAAAATTCTTGAAAGAATTTTCTTAAAAAATTAGAGTCTACAACATACCATGCAAAATATCCAGCTATAATTAAAAATTACTAGCAATGCAAAGAAACAGAAATATGTAGCCCATAGTAAAACAACAAATAAATAAAGCAGTCAGTAGAAACTGTCCTGATATCATCTCAGGAAAGAAATGAATATTACGAAAAAAAAATACCTATTTAAACTTCTTCAATCAAAAAAGACAATATTTAAAATTTTTTAAAAATTCATTGAATAAACTTAACCACAGGATGGGGATAACAAAAAAGTCAATAAATTTGAATACAGATTAATGGAAAATTTTTCATTCTGAAGAAGAGAGAAGTTGGAGAAAAATAGAGCAGAACCTAGGGATATGTAAAACAATAGAAACAGTATAGCATACAATGTCACTTTCTGACCTATTTTCATCATTTTCTCATTTGGGGATTATATTTGCATGTAAGCAAGAAGGAAGGAAGGCAGGAAATAAAGAAAAAAAGAGAGAGCAAAAGAGAGAGAGAGAGAAGTAAGAAAGAAAGAAGAGAAAAGAAGAAAATCTTGAAATTACCAGAGAGAAAACACACATCAGAGGAATCACAGCTGACTTCTTCTTAGAAGTAATGGAAGCTAGGAAACAATAGAATAACTTATTTAACCTGTTAAAGAAAAATGATCATTAACTCAGAATTCTATATCCAATTAAAATATCCTTTAGAAACAAAAAGAAAATAGGGAAATTTTCAGACAAATGGAAGTTGAAAAAATACATTACCAGCAAACCTGCACTACAAAAAAAAAAAAAAAAAATGCTAAGGGAGATGTTTCAGGAAAAAGAGAAACTTCAATCTGCAGGAAGGAAAAAAAGAATACTGGAAATGGGAAACAATAAGTTAATGTAAAATGCTGATTTTGTCTTATAATTGTCTTAAAAGACAACTGACTATTGAAATCAAGCCAATAACAATGTTAGGACAGACTTCTAGTGAATATTGAATAAAAATTATAGGGAAAAAATCGAAGAAAAAAACAAGAAAGGAAGAAAGTGAAAGAAATTACACCATTTTATGATTACCAGATTATAAAATAGGAGGAATATGGTGTAAACTGGGTAGAAGTGAAGTGAGAAGTGGAAAGTGGGGATAGAACAACGTTAGGAAAAAAAGTAAGAAAACATAGAACCTGTGAAGTCCCAGGTGTAAAGTGAGACAGAGAGCACAATATTGACACTTATCAGGGAAAACCCCACTCCCGATATTTAACGTGGGTTCTTTTCTATTCCCTAAGCGTCTCGGCTGGTTTGAGAAATAAAGGGAAAGAGTACAAAAGAGAGAAATTTTAAAGCTGGGTGTCCGGGGGAGACATCACATGTCGGCAGGTTCTGTGATGCCCCTGAGCCGTAAAACCAGCAAGTTTTTACTAGCGATTTTCAAAAAGGGAGGGAGTGCACGAATAGGATGTGGGTCACAGAGATCACATGCTTCACAAGGTAATAAAATATCACAAAGCAAATGGAGGCAGGGCGAGATCACAGGACCACAGGATGGGGCGAAATTAAAATTGCTAATGAAGTTTTGGGCACGCATTGTCATCGATAACATCTTATCATAAGGCAGGGTTTGAGAGCAGACAACCTGTGTGACAGAAATTTATTAGGTGGGAATTTTCCTCATCCTAATAAGTCTGGGAGCGCTACAGGAGACCGGGACTTATTTCATCCCTTCGGCTTCTACCGTAAAAGATGCTGCCCCCACGGGGCCGTTCATAGGCCTACCCTCAGGGCACATTCTCTTTCTCAGGGATGTTCCTTGCTGAGAAAAAGAATTCAGCGATATTTCTCCTATTTGCCTTTGAAAGGAGAGAAATATGGCTCTGTTCCATCTGGCTCACTGGCAGTCAGACTCCAAGTCTTATCTCCCTTGTTCCCTGAAGATTGTTGTTATCCTGTTCTTTTTTCAAGGTGCCCAGATTTCATATTGTTCAAACACACATGCTCTACAAACAATTTGTGCAGTTAACACAATCATCACAGGGTCCTGAGGCAACATACATCCTCCTCAATTTACGAAGATGATGGGATTAAGAGATTAAAGTAAAGACAGGCATAGGAAATCACAAGGGTATTGATTGGGGAAGTGATAAGTGTCCATGAAATCTTCACAATTTATGTTCAGAGATTGCAGTAAAGACAGGCATAAGAAATTATACAATTATTAATTTGGGGAACTAATAAATGTTCATGAAATCTTCACAATTTATGTTCTTCTGCTGCGGCTTCAGCCAGTCCCTCCATCTGGGGTCATTGACTTCCCGCAACAGACACTGATTATACACTTTGGCTAGATTAGGATACAAATTGTTTGCCATTAGAAAAGAATAGTAAATGGATGTACAGCTAAAAAGCTACAAAAATAATGGATTAACCAGAGAAGGTAGAAAAACATCAATAGAGGAACAAAAAGAGAAAGGAAAATAGAAAACAAATGACAAAATATTAGAATTAAATTTACCCATATCAATAATGACATTAAATGTCAATGGACAAAAATTGAAGTAAAAGGCTGGGGTTGTCACACTGGATAAAAATGCAAGATCCAATGATTAAAATTTATATGAAATATACCTTAAATATAAATATACAAAATGGTTAAAATAAAAAGAATGGGAAATATATACCATGTATTCAGAAACTGAAAGAAAACTTATATACTTGTATCAGACGAAATACACTTTAGGACAAAGAATATTCAAAGAAATGAAAATTGATATTTCCTAATGATAAAAGGGGCATTTCATCAAAAATTTATAAAAATGATAAATATTTATTCAGCAAATAACAGAATTTTAAAAATTATAAACTAAAGTGAGATACAAGCAGGTCCACAATCATAGATGCATATTTAAATATCTCTTTCTTAATCATTGATAAAACAAATAGAAAAAATAAAGCAATAAGTATATAGGAGACTTGTACAGCACTATCAACTAAGTTGACCTAATTTACATTTACAGAAGAGTAAAACCAACTCTTGCAGAAAACACAATTTTTTCATGTGTACATGGAGCATTAACCAAAACCAACCATTTGTCAAGGCATAAAATATATCACAATAAACATCAAATAATTGAAATTTAAGGAATATGTTATCTGACCACAACTAGACACTAAAAACAAGTAAGATTAAATCAGGTAGCTAAAAGTATCCCTATACTTGAAAATTAAAACTCTCTCTCTCTCTCTGACACACACACACACACACACACACACGCAGGTGCACACACTTCTAAATAACCCTTATTCCAAAGAAGAATTCGCAAGGAAAAACATATTTCAAACTGAATGATTATAAAAGAACAGTATATCAAAGTTAATGGGATGCAGCTTGTGGTAACTTTGCAACCTGTAATGTGTCTACCTTGATCAGAATTTCCTTCCCTGTGTGTTTCTCCTTAGTCCACAAGGGCACAAAAGCAGCCCTTTGGTGACTCAGGCCTGCTGTTGCTGCTATGCAGAGGCACCTCATCGTCCTGAAGCAGTACCGGGCCCGCAATGGCTTTGCCTTCCCTGGGCAGTCCTCCAGCTTCTGTGACTCCGGCACCAAGTGTGTATTCAGCTCCCTGACAAAGGGCCCTGGCTTCTGCAGGACAGTACCCATGATGAACAGACTGGGGTTCAGGTCACCCTCACAGGGCCCCAGCCTGTGCCTGTTGTTTCAGCTTGCTCTTGAGCTCTCCAACTGACACCCAGCTCCCTTTGTGGACCAGCTGCCTCCTTGCCTGCCTGCCTGCCTGCCTGCCTGCCTGCCCGCCTGCCTGCCAGCCTCCTGCCTGCCCGCCTGCCCTTTGTAATTCAGGCTCCAGCATCAGATCAGAAGTGATGTTGCTTAACCAGCTCCCACGAGAGAGTATGGTCAAATCACACACACACACACACACACACACAGAGAGGTCTGTGTGTGCTGTGTGTGTATTTTCTAGTGCTTCTGCCTGTATGATTGAACCCTGTTTAAAAGAAAATTTACAGTTCAGTTGCTCGTATTAGAAAATAAAGTGAGGCTGTTGCCATTAGTGGTGATGGTGGTTTGGGGCTTTTACATCTACAAAGTCTCTTCAAGGCCATGTTACCTGTGGGCTGTGGGCTGTTGGAGGCTGCGCATCTGATGCACGTCTGCTCACTCTGGGACCCCGCTGGAGTAAGTCACGTGATTACAAAGCCCCTCCTGGCCGGGCGCGGCGGCTCAGGCCTGGAATCCCAGCACTTTGGGAGGCCGAGGCGGGCGGATCATGAGGTCAGGAGATCGAGACCATCCTGGCTAACACGGTGAAACCCCGTCTCTACTAAAAATGCAAAAAACTAGCCGGGCGAGGTGGCGGGCGCCTGTAGTCCCAGCTACTTGGGAGGCTGAGGCGGGAGAATGGCGGGAACCCGGGGGGCGGAGCTTGCAGTGAGCTGAGATCCAGCCACCGCACTCCAGCCTGGGCCACAGAGCCAGACTCCGTCTCAAAAAAAAAAAAACAAAACAAAACAAAAAAGCCCCTCCTTGGGATAGGTCACTCCCAAGACGGAGGAAACGGAGCAGAAGAACTGAGCGGAGCTGTGCAATGCTCTTACAGGGAAAGGGAGCAAATGTTTGGGAACAATAATACAAATACTGCAAGTTGTCCTCTAGCAGTTTCTAAGCCACGGCACATACTTAATAAATATTTGCTGATGAAAAATTAAAATTGAGTGGATTTTTAAAATAGATGTTATGAAGGAAACTTCCTTTCTGGAGACCATTAAAGTACTTTTCTCTTTGATCTTATATTAACTTT
Organism: Papio anubis; assembly: GCF_008728515.1. Taxonomy (NCBI): domain Eukaryota; kingdom Metazoa; phylum Chordata; class Mammalia; order Primates; family Cercopithecidae; genus Papio; species Papio anubis. The sequence continues at coordinate 157,919,294 of NC_044982.1, read as the reverse complement.
TAAATATCTTTGTTTTAATCATAATGATTTACTTGTCAGTTTCACTCACTAAAGTTTATTTCTTGAGGACAGTAATTTGGTCTTGTTTCTCTTCATTCCCCCCTTTTAAAAATTGAGTTATTTATTTATTCTCTTTCATCTCCAGATCTCATTCACCAATCATAGGTAATTCATTAATGTATTCAGTTAATATCTTTGTGTTTGTCTCAATTCTTGAAAATTGTATATTATAAAATGTGCATGTATTTTATTGAAAATGAAGTTATAAAATCAATTATCTCAGATTACACCTGAGAAACTGGAAACTAGGACAAGATCAAATTAAATCTTTAATTAAATTGAATGAATGAAATAATAAAGAGTAAAAGTGAATTAAAAGGAGACATATGGTAGAAAATACATTTAAAAATTAGATCTCTGAAAAATTACTAATATCAAAGACTCTTTTTAGCAGGGCTAATAAAAGAAATGTGTACACGCCAAACATGACTGAAACAGGATTTTAAATTTTCAAAAGAGCTTCTCTAGTCCCCATCTCAATCAGCGCTGCCACCTGAGTCTTCCGCTGAGCCCTGGGGCTGTTCCAGTGGCCGCTCCCCTCACGCCTCACACACACACTCCCTTGGCTCCTTGGCTGGTTCAGAATCCCAAGCACACCTGACTCAGAGTATTTCCTGCCACCGCTCCTGCTACCGCCCTAACGTAAGCCCAGCCAGGTGGCTCCTATGTCAGTGCAGCGGCCTTCACACTGTCCTTCCTCCTTCCACCACCGCTTCCTACTGGTAATTCTCCCTAGAATATGCAGAGCACTGTCTCAGTCATGTCCATCAGGTCATGGCATTCCATATTACGCTGCACAAATATCACCTCCAGTGGAGTTTCACACCCTTCCCTCTATGCAGCCTTGCTTGCTATTCCTGTAACACAGCAAGCTCCTTTTAGCTCAGCTTTTTCACACTTGCTGTGCTCTTTGGAATGCCTTCTCCCCATTCTTGTGGCTTGCCAGTATTTCTTCCAGCTCTCCGTTTAAACGCTATTGCTGTACAGAGGTCTTCTGCGACGATTGTTCCAAAACAGCCTCCAGTGACTACCTGCTACACGCCTTCCTCTTATTTTCCTCTGTTTTTTCTTATAGCCCCTATTGATCCGTACGTTTATTTATTTACTTTTTATGTTCCTCAGTTAGAATTTCAAGGTCCGTAAAGGTAGGTAGATAGCTCATTGAATCCTTCAGAATCCTTTAACAGTGTCTAGAACATGTGAATGTTTAATGAATACAAGAATGAGTGAGGAGTGGTGTTAGAGCCCCAGACAAGGATAAGAAGAAGAAACATAGTGAGAATACGAAGTAAGGAAATCAGAATACAAGGTAGCATATTAATGTATTATTTCTTAATACTTATTATGTATGTAGTACAATCATAAATTCTTTAGGAAGTGAATAGTGTCATGAAAAGCATATTATTTTTTGGTAGGTGTGCGCTCATGTATAAATCTAATATTCAATTTTTGATCAAAAGTAACTAAGACTCAAATGTACAAATCAGAAATAATATCATTAATTTCTTAAACAGCCTGATCAAAATTCCCTATGCATTGAATGAAACAGTATTTAAAATCTATCAGGCTAGAAACTAGCATATAATTTTATGTTTTGTAAGCAGAATGAAAGAAATATTAATATTAAACCTTCCATAAAATAAGATGAGGACTACATGCCACGGAAATATTTCACAATATTATTTCTGTGTTTCTTCCTTAACTTTGGAAGTTGAGAATTTTCTCTAATATGCTTCACTAATTTCTTCCTCCACTAAATTTTTAATCAAAAGTTTAGATTTCAGGTCCAGCAAATTTCAGGCTTAGCACTGGTTCATTCTTGGTCCAATTTCAAATGACTAGCTTCGGGGTTTTTTTGTTTTTCTTTTTGAGACAGAGTCTCGCTCTGTCCCCCAGGCTGAAGTGCAGTGGCGCGATCTCTGCTTACTGCAACCTCTGCCTCCCAGGTTCAAGCAATTCTTGTGCCTCAGTCTCCTGAGTAGCTGGGATTACAGGCATGCACCACCATGCCCAGCTAATTTTTGTATTTTCAATAGAGACAGAGTTTCACCATGTTGGCCAGGCTGGTCTCAAACTCCTTGCTTCAAGTGATCTACCATCTCAGCCTCCCAAAGTACTGGGATTACAGGCATGAGCTACCACCTGGCCCTAGCTTCATTTTTAACATTTATTTTTAGGGGATAATGTTTTGAAAGAATAAATTTTGGTTATTCTAAATGGCCAAATAGGGTAAAGAACATATGCAAATCTGGGGAACGTGGCCACAGACCCCTCAGTACAAGTGGAACGAAAGACAGGAAGAACATTCACAACAGGACCAGTTATAGCAAGTCCTTGTTAAAGAACACACAGAGGGTAAAGAATAACTATAATCATCCAAGACAGGGTTTGTATCTACCCATGTCTCCCACAGTCCGTGTGAGCAGCCTTGCCTTTTACAACAGGATGATGACAATAGAGACTCTGGGACACAAATACCTCTTGTGAAGGAATGTGATTGTGAACCTGCTGTGGTTAGCAGTTCTCAAAATCCCAGCAGTGAAAAACCATAACTGTGAAGGTTTGCCTGAAAGACTGGCAAACCCCTCATTCCTCTAACCAACTAAAACCTATCTCTAATGTGCTACATTAGTCTCGTCTATCCAGTTGGACTAGATCATGCTTGTCCAGCCCGTGGTCCGTGGGCCGCACGCAGCCCAGGGCATTTGTGATTGTGGCCCAACACAAATTCGCAAACTTTAAAACATTATGAGATTTTGTTGTTGTTGTTGTTGTTGCTGTTCTTTAGCTCATCAGCTGTCACTAGTGTATGTTACGTGCAGCCCAAGAAAATCCTTTTTCTTCCAATGTGGCTGAGGGAAGCCAAAATATTGGACACCCTTGACTAGATCATGTGAGAGCCACATAGCTATTTTATATAATTTCATTTTCTCCAAACAACTACTTTTGCTCAATGTACCCCAGAGTGATTTTATGAGAATGATCCCTGTGCCTACTATAAAATGTTGCTAAGAGGACTGATCCCCACATTTCATTTTCTTTCTATTCCTCACTGTTGGAGGTGACTTGCTCCTCTCTTTTTATGTGAGCTGTGAATCATGCACTCTATTTGGATGGTTTAATCACTGGATGTAAGACAGCGTGAAGACACACCGAGAGCTCATTTCCAGTGGGGGTGGAAGACTGTACACTTTCATTTTGTTGATTTAACTCAGTACTGGTCCCATCTTACTTCTCTTCTCATTTTTTAAAATATTTCAGCAAAATTTTCAGTAGGAAATACACAGTTCGAAAGTCAACGTAAAGATATATGGAGGAAAGGTTTACCCTCAATGTTTTTCTCCTTCTACCTTTCCACAGGAAACCACTGATATATTTTTCCTCCACTTCCCCCAGAATTTTTTAAGCAAATGTGAATACCATTTACTCCCTGTCCTCCTCCTCTTTTTCTTCTAAAAGGGTCCTGTGTTACCCACTTTGCTGCCTTTAATGGTTACTTCCTGAGCATTCTTGTACCTTTTAATATCAGAAGATGCTCATTTTCTTCAAACGTGTGACATTTCATATTATCATTGTTCCATAACTTACTTAACCTGGCTCTTACTGATGGAATTCTGGGCTGTTACCAGTCATTTGCTCTTATAAATAACACTGTAATGCATTATTTTGTATTTGTGGTGTTACACGTCTATACGTGCATCTTAGGATAAATTTGCAGAAGTAGGATTTCTGGGTCAATGTACATACATATGTTCATTTTTGATAGATATTACCAAGTTACTCCTCATAAAGTATGAGTGTGCCTGTTTCACAGTAGCTTGTGAAAAAGATGGTTTATCATACTTTAGGGTTTTCAACACTCTATCGTTTAAACTAGTATGGCATTTTTATGCAGTTTTGATTAATTAATTAATGTATCTTTATATACTCTTGGGTCATATGTCTTTATTAATTAATAAGTGTATATTCATGGGTCATTTATATTTCTTTTAGTTGTCTATACTTTGATCAATTCTACATGGGATTTTTGTCATCTTATTGATTTCTAGGGGATCTTTATACACTAAGGATAGAGCGCGTTCTCAGATGAGCTGCGACTATTTCTCTCAGTTGTTTAATCTTTAAAATTTTACTTATCTTATTTTTTACCTGCAGTAGCTTTAAGTTTTATAAAGTAAAAATATATACAATTTTTTTTATCTTATGGCTCCTGGGTTAGAATTTTTATAATGAAATAAAATTTAAAATGAGGGCATTGAACCTAGAAGGCATTGCACTAAGAATAAATATTGTTTCAGAGTTTAGAAGTTCTGTTTTAAATTTTCAATTCCAAAGGACACTTAGATCTTGGTTTTCTAATTCATGTGTTCCTTCCATCATGTCAAATGCATGATTCCTATATCTAAACCTCCAACATTTTGCTGCTTTTAAAATTATCATTCCTGGCCAGGCACAGGGGCTCATTCCTGTAATCCCAGTGCTTTGGGAGGCAGAGGCAGGTGGATCACTGTTGGGGGCCGCACCGGGGGTGGTGGAGAATGAAAGAACACACACAAAGACAAAGACACACAGAGAACATGGCGGCCGCACTCAGAGCCTCCGCCTCACTTTATTTATACTCCATAAACCTCACGTCAGCAGAAAGAATGCAATGCAAAACAAACTTTCTTTTCCCACATGTAACCTTCTACTCAGTACCTTGTTTCTATATTCTTTCTTATCTACCCGCCTTCTTGGCGCCTACGGGAGTTCATTAAAAGTTCAGTTGGAGATACTGTCCTTGAGCCCTATCTATTCTCAGCATACTGTTTTCAAAGGCCCCTGCAGATCACCTAATGTCAGAAGTTTGAGACCAGCCTGGCCAACATGTCAAAACCCTGTCTCAACTAAAAATTCAAAAATTAGCTGAGTATCAAGGTGGGGGAGCCTGTAGTCCCAGCTACTCAGAAGGCTGAGGCTGGAGAAGCTCCTGAACCCAGGAGGTGGAGGTTGCGGTGAGCCGAGATCACACCATTCCACTCCAGCCTGGGCAACAACAGCAAAACTCCATCTCAAAAAAAAAAAAAAACATCATTTCTTGTCACATCGACAGGCAACATACTCAAGATTACAGGCTGAATTTGTGCATTTTTTGATGATAGATTTACCTCCTGATCTGCATCTGAGTTATAATGAAATTAAGTCACTTTTTACTTCCTCTTCAATATACACTGAGTAATCCGAAGATGGTGGTTTGCTGAGCTAAGCAAAATTTAAAGTTATCCTATTAAAAATACTAAAAAAAAAAAAAAGTATTGCATGGGTACCATATCCCCCCGTGTAACTCCCCTTCAGTGATTGTTAGTGCAGTCCCAGCCCAAGTAAGATACTCAACAGGGCTGAGGATTCAGACGCAATCTTTGCCCCTGTGGAGCATTTAACCAAATAACAGAGGGTCTTTTGTTAATGCCAGTTTCATTTGCCCTTAAGAAAGCTTACTTTCAATTTTATACACTAACATACATTTCTTGACAGCCTGTATATTTTATTTTTATAAAACATCGCCAATTTTCATTGCAATCACTAAGGCATGTATATATTTGACTTTGGGTTGCTACAAAACTGAGCGTTCCATGACAAACATATTCCACACTGCCAGGCATCTCTGTGATGAGAGATTACTGTACTTGCCCTTTAATTTCCCTTCTCATTTTTGTTTACTCTTCTCTATCTGCCCGCCCCCAACCCCAGCTATAATACAGATACACACCCTTCCTGCCCAGGGGCCTGGGATATTTTAAGTGACTAATTCATGTTTGATGAATCAAAGAAGGAGGGGAAGGTCTGTGGGAAGGAAGCCAAAGAAAGAAAGGAAAACAGAAGGAAGGGAGGCGATGGAGAGAGCACAAGGGGTCCCCCTATGGAGACTGCATATGTTATAGAGATGGCAATAGAATTCGAAACAGTGCTTCAAAACTCATCACTGGTTTTTTTAAATTTTATTAAAAATATTTTTTGCTTCATTGAACCTTACATTTTAATTGATTGAAGTTAGTCTTTATTTCTTCAACAATTTTATGCATATATTCTTGACAAAACCTGTTTGAAATAAAAATTCATGCTACAATCTGATTTTTTAAATTCAAAGATAAATTACATATCTGTGCTTTTATACAGTAGCTTTCTGTCTTTCTGTGTACCTTTGGGATGAAGAGATTCCCAAGATGTTCAGGGACATGTAATGAGCATACTTAGTCCTGTTACAATTTGTGCACATTGTATACATTTTACATTCACTTCAGAGTTTAAACTCCTTCTCCTTGACTTTAAAGTAGGTAAGACTGATACACATTTGCACTTTTTTCTTCATTCTTAACAATTAATCTCAGAAGGTTCTGCTCGGGCTGTGTAGTGAAGGAAAAATGTAGCTCAGAGCCAGCCTAAGGGAGACACAAGTGTCAGACCACAGGGGCAGACCACAGCCTCAGAAAGCTGTCCTATTTCATATTTCCACAGTTTCTTGGTTATAAGAAAGAAAAACTGGGTGAATGCAAAAGGACAATTTAATATGCTGATTTAATTGTTTTATCTCATAAAACTTGTCAGGAAATACTAGGATGGTGTCAGTACTGCCCGTGTTATCAGCTAGCCCTGATTTAGGCTCCATTCCTTTTTGTTCATAATCCCATATGCCACTGTAGGAGCAGCCTCTCCACTGTAAGTCAATCTGGAGCGCTAACTGACCATGATTTTAAAAAATCACAATATCACAATGAGCAAAAGTAAATGCTATTACCTAGCTATTGCTATTCAGCTAACCAACATAGACACAACCTTAATTTCAGGCACGAAGAACATTTTAAAAGAAAAATCAACGTACATGCTTTTCTGACTTTCTACTCTATACTCAATTCCACAGCTGAATGTGGAAGCCAGTAAAGCTGCATTCTCAGTTATCCATCCTGTAAGATGTATTCCATTCTTCATTTCGTGGTCATTTTTACAGCAGCCCTGTAAACACATATTGATACATTTATTTCAATGTTCTGACATAAAGTGTCTGTAAGGTTGACTAGGGGACTAACTTCGCTAGTCCTCATTAGTTGTAATAGGAGTTCAAACTTTGGAAAAAAGCATATACCAGCTGGGTGCGGTGGCTCACGCCTGTAATCCCAGCATTTTGGGAGGCTGAGGTGGGTGGATTACCTGAGGTGAAGAGTTCGAGATCCGCCTGGCAAACATGGTGAAACCCTGTCTCTACTAAAAATGCAAAAATTAGCTGGGCATGGTGGTATGCCCCTGTAATCCCAGCTACTGGGGAGGCTGAGGTGGGAGAATTGCTTGGACCCGGGAGGCAGAGGCTGCAGTGAGCCACGTTTGAGCCACTGCACTCCAGCCTGGGTGACAGAGCCAGACCTCATCTCAAAAAAAAAAAAAAGAAAAAAAAAAAAGGGAAAAAAGCATGCACGAAGTACATAGGACAAAATTATGTCATGATACACATCACACACACATGAAGAAAGAGAAGGAAAATAATGAAACAACTGGGACAAAATGGCGAGTCTGTGTGATGGACGTTCAGTTCTTTGTACTCTAATTACAGCTTCTTTGTAAGTCTGAAATTATAACCAAATGAAAAGTAACAAGTAAAGAAACAATAAAGAAACACAATTAGGCAAACAGATCAAACATGTCACTAATCCAAGAGAATCAACAGGAAGAAAAAAACACCCAAGAGATTTAGGAAATTGAGTTATGAGACATTGGCTTTCAATTAACTAAAATTAAAATATCGAAAGAACTTAAAAATATTCCGAAGTGGAGCATAGAACTCCAAACTATGCTAAAGCATGAACTGTAAATTCTAAAAGTGAACAATAAATCACTGAGGAGGAGGGGCTAAGACGGCGGACTAGAACCAGCCGCGGTGCGAGGTTCCCACGGAAAAGAACGAAAACGGGAGCGAGCCCTGCCCCGGCCCCGAGGTCCCCAGGTTCCATCCCCGGGAGTGACTGAGCCGTGGGTGCGACCCGCGGAGAGCGAGCGAGGAACAGTCGGGGGTGCGAGGGCCCCACGCGGGGAAAGGGAAACTCCCAGCCCAGCCTAGGGAGGCGGTGAGGGACCCTGCCCAGCCCGGGAAACTTCCTTCCACCGATCTGTGCAGCCCGCGGACCAGCAGGTCCCCTAGTGAGTCCGCCACCAGCCGCAGGTCCCCTAGTGAGTCCGCCACCAGCCGCAGGTCCCCTAGTGAGTCCGCCACCAGCCGCAGGTCCCTAGTAAGTAGAGTCCGCCCCACCAGTCAAAGAGGGTCCCCTAGTGAGTCCGTCACCAGCCGCAGGTCCCAAGCCCGGAGCTGCGCAGACTCTCGGCGGCCGCTGGGCTGGAGACTGCGGAAGACACTGGAGAGGCAGCCTCGGTTATCACCGCGTCTGCATCTGCGGCTGCCTGAGACCTAAGACCACCCAGCCCCCGGGGAGGGGCGACCGTCACTGCAGCTCCCGTCAGCTGTTTCTCGCCTGCCAGCACCAGGGAGACTGACGTTCGGACCCGGGAGGAATTCCCACAACCAGCACAGCGGCTGTGGCAGATCAGGGCCAGATCAGGGCCAGGCGGCCTCCTTAGGCAGAACCCGGACCCGTCCCTCCTCACTGGGCGGGGCCTCCATGCGGGAATTTCAGCAACTCCAACCAGGGTTTAGGGACAGAACTTGGATCTCCCTGGGACTGAGCTCCTGGGGAAAGGGGTGGCCGTGGCCTCCAAGGACCCGCAGACTTGGTCTTTCCTCCTGCTGGCTCTGAGGAATCCAGCCAGTCCGGACAGCACAGCGCACACCCTCTGCCCAGGGACAGCCAGAGTGCTTCTTTAAGTGAGTCCCGGATCTCCTGCCTCCTGACTGGGTGAGCCAGGGGTTTCCAGGCACCATATACAGGAGCATTCCCACTGGCATCAGGCCAGCACCTCTCTGGGACAGAGATCCCAGGGGAAGGAGCAGGCAGCCACCTTTGCCGTTCAGCAGCCTCCACTGGTGACATCTCCAGATGCGGGAAGGACCCGGGTGAATAGGGTCTGGAGTGGACCTCCAGAAAACCACAGCAGCCCTGCAGAAGAGAGGCTTGACTGTTAAAAGAAAAACAAAAAGCAACAACAACAGCAGCATCAACAACAACAAAATCCCCACAAAAACCCCATCCAAAGGTCAGCAGCCTCAAAGACCAAAACTAGATAAACTAGAAACAAGAAAAAAATGCCAAAAACTCAAAAAGCCAGAGTGCCTCTTGTCATGCAAATTATCTCAACACCTCTCCAGCAAGAGCACAGAACTGGGCAGAGGCTGAGATGGATGAATTGATAGAAGTAAGCTTCAGCAGGTGGGTAATAAGGAATTTCACTGAGCTAAAGGACTGTGTTCTAACCCAATGCAAAGAAGCTAAGAACCATGATAAAATATCATAGGAGTTGTTAACCAGAATAATGAGTTTAGAGAGGAACATAAATGACCTGATGAAGCTGAAAGACACAATATGAGAACTTTACTATACAATCACAATCAACAATAATTGAATAGACTGAGCAGAGGAAAGAATTTCAGAGCTTGAAGACTATCTTACTGAAATAAGACAGGCAGACAAGACTAGAGAACAAAGAATGAAAAGGAATGAACAACACCTCTGAGAACTATGGGATTATGTAAAAAGACTATACCTACAACTGATTGGGGTACCTGAAAGAGACGGGGAGAATGGAACCAAGTTGGAAAACATATGTCAGGGTATCATCCAGAACTTCCCCAACCTAACAAGACAGGCCAACATTCAAATTCAGGAAATCCAGAAAACCCTAGCAGGATACTCCAGGAGAAGATCAACCCCAAGGTCAAAATGAAGGAAAAAATATTAAGGCAGCCAGAGAGAAAAGCCAGGTAACCTACAAAGGGAAGCCCATCAGACTAACGCAGACCTCTCAGCAGAAACCCTACAAGCCAGAAGAGATTGGGGTAAATATTCAACACCTTAAAGAAAGGAATTTCCAACCTAGAATTTCATATCTGGCCAAACTAAGTTTCATAAGTGAAGGAGAAATAAAATCCTTTTCAGACAAGTGAGGGAATTCACCACCAACGGGCCTGCCTTGCAAGAGCTCCTGAAGGAAGCACTAAATATGGAAAGGAAAAACCATTACCAGCCCTGCAAAAACGCACTGAAATACAAAGACCAATGACACTATGAAGTAACTACATCAACAAGTCTGCAAAATAACCAACTAGCATCATGATAACAGGATCAAACTCACACATAACAATATTAACCTTAAATGTCAATGGGCTAAATGCCCCAATTAAAAGACACAGAATGGCAAGCTGGATAGAGTCAAGACTCATTAGTGTGCCTTATTCAAGAGACCTATCTCACATGCAAAGACACACATAGGCTCAATATAAAGGAATGAAGGAAAATTTACCAAGCAAATGGAAAGCAGAAAAAAGCAGGGTTGCAATCCTAGTTTCTGACAAAACAGACTTTAAACCAACAAAGATCAAAAAAGACCAAGGGCATTATGTAATGGTAAAGGGATCAATTCAACAAAAAGAGCTAACTATCCTAAATATATATGCACCCAATACAGGAACACCCAGATTCATAAAACAAGTTCTTAGAGACCTACAAAGAGATTTAGATTCCCACACAATAATAGTGGGAGACTTTAACAACCCACTGTCAATATTAAACGAATCATTGAGACAGAAAATTAACAAGGATATTCAGGACCTGAACAGCTCTGGATTAAGTAAACCTAATAAATATCTATAGAATTCTCCACCCGAAAACAACAGAATATACATTCTTCTTGGCGCCACATGACACTTACTCTAAAATCAATCACGTAATTGGAAATAAAATACTCCAGCAAATGCAAAAGAACTGAAATGAAAACAGTCTCTCAGACCACAGCACAATCAAATTAGAACTTATGATTAAGAAACTCACTCAAAACCACACAACTGAAAATTGAACAACCTGCTCCTGGATGACTCCTGGGTAAATAATGAAGTTAAGGCAGAAATCAAGAAGTGCTTTGACACCAGTGAGAACTAAGATACAATGTACTAGAATCTCTGGGATTAGCAGAGCTAAGAAGGAAATTTATAGCACTAAATGCCCACATCAAAAAGTTAGAAAGATCTCAAATTGATACCCAACATTACAACTAAAAGAATTAGACAACCAAGAGCAAACAAACCCCAAAGCTAGCAGAAGACAAGCAATAACCAAGATCAAAGTGGAACTGAAGGAGACAGAGACATGAAAAATCCTTTAAAAAAATAAATGAATCCAAGAGCTGTTTTTTTGATAACGTTAATCAAATACATAGACTGCTAACTAGACCAATAAAGAAGAAAAGATAGAAGAATCAAACAGGCACAATAAAAAATGATAAAGGAATATCACCACTGACCCCACAGAAATACAAACAACCACCATCAGAGAGTACATAAACACCTCTATGCAAATAAACTAGAAAATCTAGAAGAAATAGATAAATTCCTGGACACATACTTCCTCCCAAGACTGAACCGGGAAGAAGTTGAATCCCTGAATAGACCAATATCAAGTTCCAAAATTGAGGCAGTAATAATAGCTTACCAACCAAAAAAAGCCCAGGACCAAATGGATTTACATCTGAATTCTACTAGAGGTACAAAGAGGAGCTGGTAGCATTTCTTTTGAAACTATTCCAAACAATTGAAAAGGAGGGACTTCTCCTTATGAGGTCAGCATCATCCTGATACCAAAACCTGGCAAAGATACAACAAAAAAGGAGAACAGCAGGCCAATATCCCTGATAAACTTTGATGCAAAAATTCTCAATAAAATACTGGCAAATTGAATCCAGCAACAAATCAAAAAGCTTGTCCACCATAATCAAGTTGGTTTCATCCCTGGAATGCAAGGCTGGTTCAATACACGCTAATCAATAAATGTAATTCATCACATAAATAGAACTAAAGACAAAACCACATGATTATCTCAGTAGTCACAGAAGAAATGGCCTTCAATAAAATTCAATATCCTTTCATGTTAAAAAAAAAAAAAAAACTCTCAATAAACTAGGTATTGCTGGAACTTACCTCAAAATAATAAGAGCTATTTATGACTAACCCATACTTAATATGATAATGAATCAACCAAAGCTAGAAGCATTCAACTTGAAAACCAGCAAAGACAAGGATGCCCTCTTGCACCACTCGTATTCAATATAGTGTTGGAAGCCCTGGCAAGGGCAATGAGGCAAGAGAAAGAAATAAAACATATCTGAATAGGAGGAGAGGAAGTCAAACTATCTCTGTTTGCAGATGACATGATCCTACATCTAGAAAATCCCATCATCTCAGCCCAAAAGCTTCTTAAGCTGATAAGCAATTTCAGCAAAGTCTCAGGATACAAAATCAGTGTACAAAAATAACAAGCATTTCTATACACCAACAAAACACAAACAGAGAGTGAAGTAATGAAGGAACTGCCATTCACAATTCATACAAAAAGAATAAAACACCTAGGAATACAGGTAACAAGGGAGTTAAGGACCTCTTCGAGGAGAACTACAAACCACTGCTCAAGCAAAACAGAGAGGACACAAACCAATGGAAAAATATTCCATGCTCGTAGATAGGAAGAATCAACATCATGAAAATGACCATACTGCCCAAAATAATTTATAGAGTCAGTGCTCTTCCCACAAAGCTACCACTGATGTTCTTCACAGAATTAGAAAGAAAACTACTTTAAAATGTATATGGAAGCAAAAACAAGCCTGTATAACCAAAACAATCCTAAGCAAAAAGAGCAAAGCTGGAGGCATCACTCTACCCAATGTCAAACTATACTATAAGGCTACAGTAACCAAAACTGCATGGTATTGGTACAAAAACAGACATATAGACCAATGGAACAGAATAGAGATCTCAGAAAGAAGACCATATATCTACAACCATCTGATCTTCAACAACCCTGACAAAAACAAGCAATGGATAAAGGGTTCCCTTTTTAATAAAATTGAAATTGGAACCCTTACTTATATCTTATACAAAAATTAACTAAAGATGATTTAAAGAGTTAAATCCAAAACAATAAAAACTCTCAGAAGAAAATCTAGGCAATACCATTCAGGACATAGGCACAGGCAAAGATTTCATGAAAAACATCAAAAGCAATTGCAGCAAAAGCCAAAATTGACAAATGGAATCTAATTGAACTAAAGACCTTCTGCAGAGCAAGGGAAGCTATCACTAGAGTGAACAGACAACCTACAGAATGGGAGAAAATGTTTGCAATCTATCCATCTGACAAAGATCTAATAACCAGAATGTATGAGGAACTTAAACAAATTTACAAGAAAAAGACAATCCTATTGTCAAAGGACATTAACAGACACTTCTCAAAAGAAGATATTTATGTGGCCAACAAACATATGAAAAAAAGCTCAACATCTCTGATCATCTGTCCATGAGAACAACAGGTTGTGTCTTCTGTGGAGCCTGTCACCTCTGTCCCCTTAGGTGTCAATTCTTGTGTTTGTTTTGCTAGGGGACCCTCTCTCATGGCATGTGATAGTCCCTCATATCTTTAGGGTATGCTTTCTTCTGATTCTTTTGTCTTATTTTGAATGTCCATACTAGCTTATTGGGGAGTCTCTCAGCACCTCAGCAGGGAGACTTGGTGGGGGTCCTCCTGCCAAGTGAGGTGCACCAGCATGTGTCATTCTGTGAGTGGGGGCCCTGCTCCCCTGGGCTGTGGCCGCCCCTTAGGGACCCCTCCTCCCTGTCCAGGAGGCAGTGGGCTGCCAGCAGCTTTGCTCCTCCTCCCTAAAACCCCAACTCTTCCTATGGCCTGAGATAACTTCCAGTTCTCCCTCTTCATCTCCTTTGGCCCCACTTTCTTAGCTCTTACCTCTCTCCGGCTGGCATTTTGGCCTTTTTTTCTTTTTTATTTTAAAAAATTTATTTGGTCATTTCCTGTAAACCAGGACCTGGATTAAACAAATTTTCAAGCTTCATTTCAATCAAACTCTTGTTTGGCATTGTCATCATCAAACCATTTCAATTTTCTTGCTTGAGTTCTTAATAGCCTCATTTATAAACACCTCAAGTTCATGTGGTATTTTCAGAACTTTTCATCATTTTTCTTAAAACTCGAAGGGAGAATAGACTTAAGGCAACTGCTGACATTTGGAGAGATGGGAAAATGTGGTATCAAAGATAGGTCTGAGCTTTGAGGCTCAGGTACTGAGGGCTGACCATGGTGTGGATGATGGAGAAAGTGAGGTGTCAAGAGGAATAGCGGCCGTGCTGGAAACAGGGTAGATGCGCTCAGTGTGAAGCCAATCGTTGTGTAATTTGTCTCAAAGGTGTATGGAGTTTTCCATGTCATTTTTTAACGTTCTTGAATTCTGGATTGTTGGGGTTTTTTTTAAGATATAGCTAGACATGGATGTTTCATTTGCTGTATATAAATTTAATTGGCCCTGCTTTCTCACTAAGACTTTTGCTTTAATTAGCAACCTCCTCTTATTTGTAAATCAAGGCCAAGGCCACAATATACATTTGCATAATAAATGCAAGCAGTTTGAACTTGATCCCTGAAGATGTGAGCTCTCTGTGCACAGAAACCAGTTGAGCTCCCAGCTGGAGTTTGTGGGATTAATTTTCAATGTTCAAGAAGTATCATAGCCTGTGTGTCTCTCCTGCAGGAACTATTTTTGTACCTTTAACAATTTCAAGATTAGTGCTTTTATTTTCCTTTTAATCTTTAGATCAATGACCAGTTGCACAAAAATGTAATTCCTTTGGGAAGAAAATATGTGAGCAAAGGGAAATGGTTTTCAACCCTAACGCATCACAGTGAGACAAGGACCCTGTAGATGGCCCCACCTGGGGCTCTCTGTACATGCCCCAAGTGCCTTGCATTGCTCAAGGTGAGAGTCAGAACTTGCAAGACCCACCGCAGATCCTGATTAAAAATAAGCATGGAGGCCAGGCACGGTAGATCACACCTATAATCCCAGCACTATGGGAAGCTGAGGCGGGCAGATCACGAGATCAGGAGATCAAGACCATCCTAGCTAACATGGTGAAACCCCGTCTCTACTAAAAATACAAAAAAATTAGCCAGGCACGGTGGCAGGCGCCTATAGTCCCAGCTACTCGGGAGGCTGAGGTAGGAGAATGGTGTGAACCCGGGAGGCGGAGCTTGCAGTGAGCCAAGATCGTGCCACTGCACTCCAGCCTGGGCGACAGAGCAAGACTCCATCTCTAAAAAATAAAAAAATAAAATAAAATAAATAAGTATGGAATTCTCTCTCTAACCTTTTCTATCACATCATCTCCTTAAAACTCCCAAATATATTTAGAGGTGATTCAAAGGGCTGAAGACAAAAAAAAATTGGAAAAAATACAATCACAAATCAATCAAAGGTGTTTATTTGAATACAGGTCAGCAATACATGACTCGCTTATGAGCATTTATCTAAACACTCCTGGCATCCCAACAAATACCTCAGTGCATAAGATGCTTTCATCGAATATAATACTGCATTTTTCTTCCTGTTCTTGTTTGTTTTTTGCAGGCTTCGTGTTTGCTTGCACCTGGTAGCTTTCTCGATTAGACTGAAGTGAGAGATCTTATGGCTGACTTGCCTGAACACTCCATTAAAACATTTCATGGCAGGGTGTGCAATCCCCCAAGCAATCTCGTTAAGCACATATTAGCTTTTTCTAATTTAGAACACAGTCCTTTATGTACAAAGACGAGGGAAAAACTAATACATACCCATTTTAACATTATACTGTGCGGGAAATCACAGGCACATCTGAGACTTTCACGAAACAATAGAGCTCTTCGTACCCAGTGTGGTTCCAGCTCACTTCCATGATTCAGCAGAAACCCAGATATTAACAAATCAGGCCCTTCGTGGTGGTTGGCCTCACAGTCCCCCCCGCCTCTACCGACACCGGCCGTGTGGATTAAACTCTGGCTTCCTGCTGAGCTGAAATGTTCCTTCAGTCACAGAGTCACAGAATGAGGATTTTAGCCACAATAAACCTCTCGCCTCAGGTCACATCTTCCCGTCAGGAGCAGGGCCCATGATTGAGACCCTTAGTCATCCCTCACATCCATCTGCAATGCTTCACACGCCAAAGGGCTTCACTCGGCCTCATCTCTTTGAAGCAGTAAAACCACCCTCCCAGGCCACTGCGCTTGCTTCAATTTGCAAACACAAGCTTAGGAAGTTTTCTTGACTGACTTATGATCACAAAGATGTATGTGGAAGACCTAGAGCTAGAGACCCGGGACCTGAACCCAGGACTTCACACCTTTAATATTTGTTCACCTAAATATGTGCCTATTTCTCCTACTCTGTTTTTTCAAGATTAGGACTCAGCCTTAACAAAGGCATCCTTCATAGAAATATGGCCAGATGGATTTCTTGGGTATTAGAAGCAGGGCTTTGGCTAAAGGGGGAAAAAAGCATTTTAACATTTTTTAACTCCACTTCCCCTTTAACTCTTACAAAACCAGACATACATATTAATCCAATCACAATTTTTTTATTGAGCATCCAGTGTCCAGAACTGAACAAGGTGCTTTGAGAGTCCTGTCCTCGCAGACACAGCAGCCTGGAGAGGGGAAATATTGCACCCAGGAATTTCTATGTTTGCTGTGACTACAAAGACAGGAAAGAGAACAGAGGCCTGGGAACCACTGCTGTCACTCAGAGTCACAGCATATCTGGGTCAGGGTATGCACTCCGCTCATTCTGTGACTGCTGTTTGACTGTAGTCAAGGACCATGTCCCGGAAGAGGGAGGTCTCAGTTAAAGAAGGGGCTGGGAAGGACTGGGAGGGAGAAAGAGAGCCAGGCAGGAAGGAGGCCTAGCACATCAGATCCCTGTGGGTAAGAGTCCTGCAGAGGACAGTGGATCTCCCCAAATATACAAGAAAACAGTGTTTGCCAAGTGCCCACTGAAGGAAAGGCCTCCACCCTCCCTCCATCTCCCACCACACCTTCTTCAATACTCTTACTGTTCCTGGATTATTGATGGGGAAACAGATGTGAGTGACTGGTACATAATGGCCAGACTGAGGTCAAATCTCCATCTCTGACTTCCCTAACAGTGTTCCTGGCACTTACCATGGTACCCAATGATCCTGAGGGCTCTGAAGTGGGCATGGAGGAGGTCAGGCCCAACTTTCACTTCTCCTGGGAAAAATGGCATTTTACTTAGTGGTCTAATCATTTCTCTTACTTTCCAAGATAAAGTAGAAAGAAGAAAAAAGCTAGGCCAGGTGCGGTGGCTCACACCTGTAATCCCAGCACTTTGGGACGCTGAGGTGGACAGATCACGAAGTCAAGAGATCAAGACCATCCTGGCCAACACGGTGAAACCTCGTGTCTACTGAAAATACAAAAATTAGCCGGGCATGGTGGTGCACACGTGTAGTCCCAGCTACTCGGGAGGCTGAGGCAGGAGAATCTCTTGAACCTGGGAGGGAGAGGTTGCAGTGAGCTGAGATCGTGCCACTGCATTCCAGTCTGGCAACAGAGTGAGACTCCATCTCAAAAAAAAAAAGAAGAGTGAAAGAAAATAGCCCTACTATCTCCCAGGTAATACACATTGTTTTGTAAAATTGAATATTCATATTATTATAAAAATAGCTTTTTTAACAGAAAAATACAACCTTTAATAACAAGGAATCTAAACCTATAGCTCTCTGCCCTCCCTACTGTGCAGTGTTATTCCTCAGGAGGGCAGGAGAACTCAGGACTCCCCTGCACGCCCCTTGGGGCCTGAGTGACAGCTGGGGAGTGGATAAGGATGTGCAGATTCAGAACAGCTGTTGTCTTCCTGGCAATCAGCATGACATTTTTGATTGTCATTTCAAGAAAACAGTACATCAGCCACATGCACTCTGTTTATTTTTGGTACTTTTATTTTTGAAATCATAAAACAGAAACAGCACATAGAACAAAAACTAAATATCCATGGCTTATTCTTCCTTCACCATTTTCTGCCCTTTGGTTTTCCTAACTTACTGAATACAGATATAAGAATCCATAGAGCTCAAGTAATCATTGGCAAAAATTTCAAAACCAGTCAGCATTTCATGACAATCTCTTTTAAAACCTTCGATTGAAAAGTATACACTAAAACAACTTTCCTAAATCCTACGTATACAAATAATATAATATATGCAAATAATATAATATATTGTATATTACATATACAAATAACATAATATAACATAATATATTAGGAATAATATATGCCACATTTTGGGCAGACATCTTTTTTTTTTTTTTTTTTTCTCTCTGAGATGGAGTCTCCTCTGTCGCCCAGGCTAGAGTGCACTGGCACAGTCTCAGCTCACTGCAAGCTCCACCTCCTGATTTCAAGCAATTCTCCAGCCTCAGCCTCCAAAATAGCTGAGACTACAGGTGCGTGCCACTGCTAATTTTTTTGTATTTTTAGTAGGGACTGAGTTTCACCATGCTGGCCAGGCTGGTGTCAAACTGCTGACCTCAGGTGATCTACCTGCCTTGGCCTCCCATGGTGCCAGGATTACAGCTGTAAAACCCCACGCCTGGCCAGACATCTTTTTTATTAATCTGGCTAATATACCTGGGTGCTCTGAACTCAAGATTAGGGAGCTGAATCTATTCACAACATGCTAGTCAATTTAAAACACACGGATTCATAAGCCCATTTGGATTTTTTTTTAAATTAGTTACAGTATAGCCTCCTCCTAAGGCTGCAGTGAGAGATCAGTATATGCCACTGGTTTTCACTGTTTAAAGAGAACCAAGGCAAAAATGTGACCTAAAGTAACAGTGGAGGTCACTTCTTACACTTACAGGACATCTTGTGAAGTGGACTCTACGTTAACTTACCCTCTGTCTACCCCAGTGCTCAGCACTGTCTGGTTCACTGGGCCAGGAAAACTGGGTAGAACTCCTGGAGCTTCAGATAATAATTTAATAATTTAATAATAATTTAATAAACAATTAGATTCAAGGCCTAGCCCAATAAGAGAATTTCAAGCTAACATTAAGACACTAGCTAAGATGCAATGATTTTATAGAATTATCTTCTTTCATATTTCTAAGAGTGTCTGGTAGCTAGGAAACAAAGATGATTAAAATAATATATTTCATAAAACTATAATGAGATACCACCTCACATTCATTAGGATGGCTACTATACAAAAAAAAAAAGTAGAAAATAGCAGTGTTAGTAAGGATGTGGAGAAATTGGAATACTCATGCACCATTTGTGGGAATGTAAAATGGAACAGAAGCCATGAAAAACAGTATGGTGGTTCCTCAAAAAATTAAAAAGAGATTATCTTATGATCCAGCAATTCCACTTCTAGGTATATGCCCAAAAGACACAAATGCAGGGGCCTAAAGAAACATTTGTACACAAGTCTTCATATTGTTACAGGACCAATAGGCCCATATGCCCACTGCACAGTAAGATACCAATACACTGAGACAGCAGGGTTTGCAGAAGAGAAAGAGTTTAATGATCATAGGGAGGCTGAGTGAGGAGACAGGAGGGACCCTCAAATCTGTCTCCTTGAGGAGTTCTGTGCTAGGGTTTTTAAGGGGATCATGGAGGGGAAGGGACTGGAAAATTGGGGTACTTAATTGGTTGGGGTAAGGATGATGAGAGTGCTGGAGGTGGACAGCAGTGATGCTGCACAACATTGTGAATGCACTTAATGTTACTTGTCACTCAACTGTATACTTACAAATGGTTCAGGTAGTAAATTTTATGTACATTTTACCACAATTAAAAACATGATACATTTTATAATATAAAATAGAGAAAATTAATTGATAATAATTTTTTTAAATGAGTATGAGTTATATATATAGTGATAGCTGAAATATTATGATTGTCTTTTAAAAATCACATTATATGATAGACTATGTACATATATTTAGAAGCCCCTGGCCATTGATTTTTGATGTTATGTAATTTGCAAATTATGTTAATCATTATAATCTTAATAGGTGATAAAAACTGATGTATAAAGAATATTCTTTTGTTTGGTTGTGAGTCCAAAGCACAGATAGGAAGAATCATTCCTAGTGTTCTAGAGCACTAGAGGGTGACTATAATCAACAACAATTGATTGACTATTTTCAAATAGAAGAGAGGATTTTGAATATTCCCAATACACATAAACGATGAATGTTTGAGGTGATGGAAGTACTGATTACTGTGATTTGATCATTACACATTGCAAACATGTGTCCAAATATTACTCTGGGACTGGAGGTGGTGGCTCACGCCTGTAATCCCAGCCCTTTGGGAGGCCACGGTGGGTGGATCATCTGAGGTCAGGAGTTCAAGATGAGCCTGGCCAACATGGTAAAACCCCATCTCTACTAAAAAAAAAAACAAAAATACAAAAATTAGCCAGGCGTGGTGACATGTGCCTGTAATCCCAGCTACTCAGGAGACTGAGGCAGGAGAATTGCTTGAACCCAGGAGGCAGAGGTTGCAGTGAACTGAGACTGTGCCACTGCACTCCAGCCTGAGTGACAGAGTAAGATCCATCTCAAAAAAAAAATTACTCTGTACCCCATACATATGGACAGTTATTATACATCAATTAAAAATAATGAAAGCCAAAAAGAACCATTCATATAAATATAAGTTCATCAAATTCTTTACTGAATACATTTTGAGGCCCTTATATTTCAGTGCCTGGTAGAGTCTTGCTCAGAGTAAATATCTGAATGAATAAATCAAACAGCATTCAATGTTATTCTTAAGTATAAAATTACTTTTGCTGGATATATTAAGATTGATATAGAAAGAAACCCATTTGTACATACAGTAAGTTTTTTAAAAAGATATGACTCAAAAATAAAAGAATAACCTTTCAAAATCCAAAGGTAACAAATTTGAGAAAAAAATTAACAAAAAAATACTTAATTGACTTCTTAGCATTTATTTTGTGTAATTTCTACATATGTTCCATATCCTTCTCTATACCAAAAGTCGTTTTCAAGGTGTATCCTCCTTAGACCCCACATGATAATAATTTTGGGCATTTCCCTTAATTAATCCCATCTTCTGACATTTTTAACATAAATAATGTTTCCCCAAAGTTCCTGTCATTTATCAGCATGTGCCTTGGTTATAATTTCATTATATTGCATTTATCCAATTCTTTCTTAAAAATCCAATTTATCTACATAAAATACAAATAGATCCTGTTGTTTCACTTGGGCGGCCACGCATTCTTTTGGGAATGACAGCCTTGGCCATAGAGCAAAGCATTTGCTGCATAGGATCTGCGCTTTGATCTCCTCTAGCTTCAAAATCCTAAGAGCATCGATATGCTCCTCTGTTCTGCAAATGAAAAAGAAATTACCAGGCATTTCACCATGTTCTCCACTATGTGCTGCATGTCAGGGATGGAGGGAGCACGCGGAGGAGGTGGCCTGCCTGCTGCGTGAGGCTTCACTTCATCATTTTCTGTCTGTGGGACCTCACAGAAGTTCTCAGACCCCTTGCCCCTCAGGTGCCACACTTGCAAAATGGGATCATAAAGGTCCTTGCCTCCCAGCCTTGTTTTACGGATGAAATGGGTTCTTGTGTATTTTGCAGCACTTGGAATTAGTGTCTGCCACTTACGTGCTTATCAGTTTATTAAGTAAAATCTCACATATGGAACCAAACCCAGCAGAAAAATTCCACACAAGATTCCATTTTTTAACAAGGAAAAGAACAGATTTGGACCACTCTTTGGGAAAGCTTTGTTGTGAAAAAGAGACAAATAAGATAGACTTGTTAGATTCAGCATGAATGGAAATTATCAAGTGTAATACACTGACTTGAGGACAGCCTCAACATTAGACTGGGAAGGTTTCTCTCTTAAATGAATGAACATGATCCCTTTCACAGGAAGGTGTTAGGTAACATGTGATAAATGACCAAATATTTTCACTCCTCAAGTTGAAGACTAATTATCCTTCAAGAAATGCCCACCAATCCACTTCTTTAAATGACCAAAGCTACATACCTTGGCATATTTAGTTAAGACTTGTATATGAAAATATATTTTATTAATGACTTCTTAAGCATTTGTTTCCTCTTCCTCTCAAAATTTCAATATGCTAATGTGAAAATTTTTATGGAGGCCGGGCGCGGTGGCTCAAGCCTGTAATCCCAGCACTTTGGGAGGCCGAGACGGGGGGATCACGAGGTCAGGAGATTGAGACCATCCTGGCTGACACGGTGAAACCCCATCTCTACTAAAAAATACAAAAAACTAGCCGGGCGAGGTGGTGGCGCCTGTAGTCCCAGCTACTCGGGAGGCTGAGGCAGGAGAATGGCGTAAACCCAGGAGGTGGAGCTTGCAGTGAGCTGAGATCCGGCCACTGCACTCCAGCCTGGGCGACAGAGCGAGACTCCGTCTCAAAAAAAAAAAAAAAAGAAAATTTTTATGGAAAAAATTAGAAGACTTTACTAGAAGTCACCTAGGAATAACTGAGTGAATGAAGCAAGCAATTATGTTCATGGACAGAGAGAGGCAATACAGACGAAAGATGTCATTTCTCACCAAACGAATCTGCAAAATCAATGCAACTCCAGGTGAAATCCCTACAGGATCTTTCACGGAACTTGATGAAATAATTCTAAAACATATATGGATAGAGTGTGGGCTGGAATAGCTAAACCAACATTATAAATTAAAACAATATGCCTCCAGCTTTGTGCTTTTTGTTCAAGATTGCTTTGGCTATTCAGGATCTTTTTTAGTTCCATACAAATTTCAGGATTTGTTTTTCTATTTCTGTGAAAAATGACATGGGAATTTTTATTAAAAATGCATTGAATCTGTCGCTTGCTTTGGGTAGTATAAACATTTTAACAATGTCAACTCTTCCAGTTCATAAACATGGGATAGCTTTCCATTTATTTGTGTCTTCCTTAATTTTGTTCATCAACATTTTATAATTTTCATTGTACAGATTTTTCACCCCCTTGATTAAATTTATTCCTATTTTATCATTTCTGATGCTATTGTAAATGAGATTTTTCCTTTCATTTTTGAATAGTTCATTGTTAGCGTACAGAAACGCTACTTATTTTTGTATGTTGATTTTTTAACCTGCAACCTTGCTGAATTTGTTCATCAGTTCTAATAGTTTTTTGGTAGAGTCTTAAAGTTTTCTAAACACAAGATTATGTCATCTGCAAACAAAAAAATTCACTTCTTCCTTTCCTGTATGAATGTCTTTTATTTCTTTTTCTTACTTGGGTGATCTGGTGCTAGGACTTCCGGTACTGTGTTGAAAAGAAGTAGCAAGAGTGGGCATCCTTGCCTTCTTCCTCATCTTAGAGGAAAAGCTTTCAACTTTTCATCACTGAGTGTTATGTTACCATGGACTTGTCATATATGGCCTTTACTGGGTTAAGGCAAATTCCTTCCATACCTATTTTTCGAGAGTTGTTAATATGAATGAAGATTAAATTCTGTCAAACGCTTTTTCTGCATCCTTTAAGATAATCGTGTGTTTTTTGTTCTTAGTTTTGTTAATACAGTGTATCACGTTTGTTGACTTACATATGCTGAACCATCCTTGCATCCCTGGGATGAATTCCCATGATCATGGTGAACAGTCTTTTTAATGTGCTATTGAATTTGATTTGCTGGTATTCTGTTGAGGAATTTTGCATCTGTCTTCATCAGAAATATTGGCCTGTATCTTTCTTTTCTTACAGTGTCCTTGTCTGAATTTGATATCAGGGTAATGCTAAAAACAGAACCCTTGTACGCTGTTGGTGGGAATGTAAATTAGTACAGCCATTTTAGAAAATAGCATGGAGGTTCCTTAAAAAGCTAAAAATAGAATGACCATATGATACAGCAATCCCACTTTTAAGTATATATCCAAAGGAATTGAAATCAGCATGCCAAAGAGATATCTATACTCTCATGGTGATCTCAGCATTATTCACAATAGATAAGATATGGAAAAACCTAGGTTTCCATCAATGGATGAATGGATACAGAAAATCTGGTATATGTATACAGTGGCCTACTATATAGCCCTTAAAAAGAAGGAAATTCTGTCATTTGCAACAACATGAATGGAACTGGAGAACATTATGCTAAGTGAAATAATCCAGGCACAAAAAGATAAATACAGTATAATCTCACTTACTTGTGGAATCTAAAAAAGCTGACCTTGCAGAAACATAATAGAAAGGTAGTTACCAGAGGCTGGGGGAGGAGGGGTGGAGTGGGAAAAGGGAAGATGCTGATCAAAGGATACAAAGTTGCAGTTAGGCTGGAGAAATAAGTTTTAGTGATCTATTCCATGGTGACGTATTGTATACTTCAAACTTGCTAAAACAGATTTATAACATTTTTACCACAAAAAGTAATAATTTGGTAACATAATAGATACGTTAGTTAGCCAGATTAAATATTTCTATAATTTATACATAGGTCAAAACATCACATTGTACCCCATAAATACACACAATTATTTGTCAATTTAAAATAAAAAATTAAAATTAAAACAAAGCTGGTAAACTTAATTTCCTGATATGGAAATCTATTATAAAGCTATGCAAATTAAATAATATAGTATTGACATAGATCAGTGGAACATGATAGCTCAAAAATAGAGTTATGATTAATTTGGGAATTTGATATGAATATGATAAAGATGTCATCTACAATCATGAAGGAAAGAGAAATTGTTCAGTAAATAGAGATAAATTGGGTACCCATCTGGACAGAAAATGAAGTGAGATTTCTGAGTCACATCATCTAAAGAGTAAATTCCAGATTAATTACAGAGTTAACGTGAAAATAAAAATTATGTAGAAGAAAAGCGAGAAGACGGTCTGTATGACTTTCAGGAAGGAAAGTAGCACTAGTCTTGGAAGAATAAGTCTGATTTCTTCAAAAATGAAAACTTAATGTGGCACGAGGAATACATAACAGTCGGGTTACATAAAGAACATATAACATGAATAAGGAAAATAAATCAATCCAATAGAAAAGTTTCCAAAGAAAAACCAGAGGCAGATTATAGGAGAGAAAATGCGAACGGCCAACAGATACATAGGTACTGCTAGACCGTGAGCTATCGGTGGGATGCAGTGAAAGAAGAAACCATCTGGGCCGGAACATTCTCCTTCCAGCACCTCAAGCGCCCAGACCCTGACCCGCAGGAGAGGGGCTGGAACCCAGGCGCGCTCCGGGCTCCGCGGAGAGCAGCAGCCACGCGGTGATCAGCGTGGGAACGCTCTTACTTGGCTTTGCCTTGACAAAACAGCGCAGATGTAAACGTTTGTCTAGAAGAACAAACATGTAATAAACATTCGTCTTGAGGTGAATGTGAAGAGGACTGGAAGACGAATAAGGGCCTGAACATCTTTCTGCATTCTCACAGGAGGCGAGGAGAGAAGGCTCCGCATTGCTGGGATAAAACGTGGAGGTTCGTGTTTACGAGTTAAGGGCACTAATGACGGCCTGAACCTGTAATGGTACGGCAAGTAGCACTGGTGTAAAGGAAAGCCTCTCATTTCCTGCTAGACAATCGAGATGTAATGTCCTCTGTTGATGAAGCAGCGGCATAAACGCACGAGCAGAGCTGAGAAGACCCCCAGCAGACTTAAAACACGCGCCCAGGGCTGCCTCCGGGGGGGACCCATGCTGCCCTTCCCTCCCTGTTACCTCTACCAGGAGATCCTGGCACTCAGCTCAGCAAATAAATGGATTTTGAAATAAAATGAAACAAAACAAAATGAAAAGGCTGTAAGCCAACAGTATGGCAAAATCTCCAAAAAGAAAATTTCCATAGTCTTTTATTTCAGTGGTTAGCTCTAAAATTCGTGTGGTTTTACTCATACTATTTATTGGAACCTTCACTTCATTTATTTCCAAAGTAGATCGCCGATTCTGACACCCTGCACGTCTATTTTTGGAAGTAATTTCTTCATCCTTCTAAACAGGGGCCTTAAGTACCCTGCAGGTGCAATCCCATCACCATGGACCGCTTCATCCGGGAGGACTCCCTCCCCTTCACTATTTCACAGTCAGAGGGAGAAGAGTGCCAGGTGAAGCCCAGACCAGGCATCCACCCCGCAATCTATGCCACCCTCTGTGCCTTCTCCAGTTGCATTCTTATTTTTATGTGGCTCTCACTATTAAATATGCAGAAAAATAGAAAGCATTTTAAAAAATATTGTTCCTAAAAGAAATAAAGAAACTGTGATATCTTGTGGTGCTAAGAGGTGTTCTCAAGTTTAAGCAGCAGTGAGACAAAGGAATTGATCTTGGTCCAGTCAATTCTGGAACCATCTCGGCAAGTGGGGTCAGAGCCAACCCAGACCCAGAGGTCTGAAGTCTGGCTTCATGGTTATTGTCCAACAGTAAGAAAGACAGGCACAACTCAGAAACCAATTCACCACCAGAAAAGCAAACAAATTAACTCTCCTCCACAGTCAAGCTAGCCAAGTAATCTGGAAAACTGGAAAATAATCAAAAACAAAAAAAAAGAAAGAAGGAAATATATTCTTCCTTCATATATGTGTGTGTATATATAAATATATGTGTATATGTATATACATATATGTATATGATACATATGTGTATATATTTATATGTGTGTATATGCATACTTATTTACATGTATATGTGTCATATACATATGTATCTATATATGTTCACACACATATATTAATATATAGATAGATTAGATTGAGGGTGCTTCTGACCCCACAGATGAAGGCCGTCGGCAGCAGCTGCCCCTGCCTTCTCCAGATTCTGCCCTTGCTTTTTCCGGAATCTCAGAATGGGGACTCCCAGCAATCACCTGCATTCTGCCTCTTCTCCCTCCAGAGGACTTTGCCTTCAGATGCCTTGCCCTCCTTTCCTGCCAGCAGAATCCCTTTAAAACCACCTAGGATCCTCTCTCATGAGGTTTATATATATTTATATATGTGTGTATATGTATACATATTTACATGTATATGTATCATATATATGTATATACACATCTATATATTCACACACAGATATTAATATATACACACACATATACATATGTGCATATATGTACACATATATATATATTTCTCTTTATCAATATAATAGAGAAAGAAAGACAGAAAGTCATTGCAGGGCAAGCAGAGTGACCTACACCTGATCTCTGTGCCTCAGGCAGGACTGCACACTGTCTCTGTGTAAGGTACTATCTGTTTAGGGAAACTCCAGGCATGCACACTTACATTGGGCCTGTCCCATCCAAGTTTCTAAAGGGAAAGGCTGTGTTTCCTGTCACATCACAGGCACTAAAGCAATCTTCTTAGGGCAAGGAGTCAGGTAATGCCACTCAATTGTGTGACCCAAAAATGTATGAGTATATGAGTCTGACTCTTTACATGAGGATATTCACACCACAGACAGACCAGCATCATAACGGATTTACGAAAGAGAAGAGATGAGAACAGAGACGAAAAGTGAGTCTTAATGTGGATCTCAAAGGATTTATTTAAGTATCCCTCATCTCCTCTTGACAGACTCTCCTCAGTTAGTGAGAACTTAATTACTCAATTAAGGATAAAATTATACGTGCTCTCTTTTTCCAAAATTAATAAACACGGTTCCAACTTTGTATTTTTAAGGAAACTACATTCATAGCCAACAAACTATGGTAACACTCATTGCTCAATTGTAATTAGTTTTTTCTTTATTTCCTGCCCACCCAAGGGGGCTGATCCCTGTGGAGCTAATGAAGACAGAGATGTACTCACAGGAGAAAGGCCACCGCTCCCAAGGACATGGGCACTTCCAGATCCACCGGGGCAGGGAACTAAGCCCGTTAGAGTCCACACTGAGATGACCCGCTGGCTAGAAAGAAATTCAACCCGCTGACCATTATTCCCCAGCATGGGTAGCAACAACAGCTCTTTCCAGATGGACAACTTTTAGATTGAGGGTGCTCCTGACCCCACAGATGAAGGCCATCTGCAGCAGCTGCCCCTGCCTTCCCCACATTCTGTCTTTGCTTCTCCCTAAATCTCAGACTGGGGGTACCAATGATCACCTGTATGTTGCCTCTCCTCCCTCCGGAGGACTTACCCTCCAGGCGCCTTGCCCTCTTTTCCTGCCAGCAGAATCCCTTCAGAACTACTAGGGAATCCTCTCTCACGGGGTTTCCTAATGTGGATTCTTATCTAAGAGAACTGGAGTCTCCTATGTCAGTCTTTTTCTCCAAAAAACTCTGGGTTCTTTTTGGTCAATTTCCCTCACTCGTCCTCCTCCCCACATTGCCCATGCCAATAAAAAGACAGTTCTTTCTAAGCCACTCAAGACTTGAGCAGACACACACACACACACACACATACAGGCACTCTGCCTCTGTCTAGATGGTTTTCTAACTTCTCTTGCTGACATAGGAGGAACTGGCACAATTTTCAGGCTATCCTCAAAGGGCGGCAGCTGCTGACCGATGTTGGACTCCATTAATACCCCACTCCCTCCCACAGACAGACTCAGGGTCTGCAAAGGCTGGAGCTGGGACATGCTACACTGTGCTCCTCCCGGATTTAGGTGCCTTACCTGGAGGAGTGATGTCAATGAGCACTGGTTGACATGAACTAGTGTAACTTTAATGGGAAACATATTTAAACTCTGTGTATATGATCAGTTTTCAACACATTTGTGTATTCACAATGTCAGTTAGATTGCTTGGAGTTCTTCATTTTTCCACAGTCTTAGCAGCCTAATTTCATTGCCCTCCCTCTCATGGACTCATATGAGAAAAAGCCTGAAGCTCATCTTTTCCCCTTGGTCCTGCTTCCGCCCTTGGTCACTGACACAGTGTTGGCCATCCTAGCATCTACAGCAGATAATATCCAAGTTGCTTATTACAAGTAAACTATGTGGCTTTTATTTGCAAATATTCCTATAGCCTACATATAAAGCCATTTTACTTAAACTCAACATTTTGAAATAGTCCAACTTTTTAAAAATCTAAATGGCTTCTTCTAGGAGATACAAATAAATGAAAGAATATTCCATGTTCATGGATTGGAAGAATGCATATTGGCAAAATGCCTATACTATCCAAAGCAATCTACAGATTCAGTGCAGATTCACAATTCACAGATTCAAAATTCTAATAATATTTATTACAGAAATAGAAAAAACAATCCTAAAAATCATATGGAACCACAAAAGACCCTGAACAGTCAAAGCACTCTTTAGCAAATAGATCAAAGCTAGAGACATCACACTACCTACTTCAAAGTATGCTATGAAACTATAGTAATCAAAACAGCATGGTACTGGTGTAAAAACAGACATATAAGCCAGGTATGACAGTGTGCACTTGTAGTCTCAGCTACTCAGGAGGCTGAGGCAGGAGGATCAGTTGAGTCTGGGAAGTTGATGCTACAGTGAGCCATGATTCTGCCACTGCATTCTAGCTGGAGCAACAGAGCAAAACTTTGTCACAAAAAAAGAACACACACACACACACAAACACAAACAGAAACACAGACAAATGAAACAGAATGAGAGAACCTAGAAATGAATCCACACATTCACAGGCAATTAATTATTAATTTTTGGCAAAACTGTTGCAAACATACAGTGGGGAAAGGACAGTCTCTTCAATAAATGGTGTTGGGGAAACTGGATGTCTACATGCAGAAGAATGAATTTAGACACTTATTTCACACTATATACAAATCAACTCAAAATGGATTAAAGACTTAAACATTAGACCTGAAGCTTTAAAACTGTCAGAAGAAAACATAGAGGGAAAGCTACACAACATTGGTCTGCACAATGATTTTTTTTTTTTATTTGACCCCAGAGCACAAGCAACAAAGTGCAATAGACAAATGGGATTACATCAAACTAAAAATCTTCTGCACAAGCAAGGAAACAATAGTGAAAAGACAACAATAAGGAGAAGAGACAACAAAAGGGAGAAAGCATTTCCAAACCATATCTGATAAGGAGTTAATATCCAAAATACATAAGTGACTCAAACATCTCAATAGCAAGAAAACAAATAACCTGATTTTTAAAAAGGGGAAAGGATCTGAATAGACATTTCTTAAAAGAAGGCATACAAATGGCCAAAATGTACTTGAAAAAAATGCTCAACCTCACTAATCTTCAGAGAAATGCAAATTAAAACCATAATGAGATATCACCTCACACCTGTTAGATTTTCTATTATTTTAAAAAGGGAAGAAAACCAGTGCTGTCTGTAAGAACTAAAGAAAGAGGAAAGAAACATGAAAAGTGCCTTAACGTCAAAGACAGCTTTATTTTGAAGAATAAACCTGATAGGGGCTTCTGGCCAAGTTAGGTCAGAGGCATTCTCTCTCACAGACTAAGAGATTTTAAGGGTTCAGGGCGGGAGAGCTTATCAGAGGCTTGGACTGTTTCTGTGCCTCTTTATCATGCTTATATTGGAGAGAGAGTTTTTTGTCTCTTCCCATCCATCTTCCTGAAGCTGCAGGCATACTCTCCAAGTCTGATTTTAGCTTTCCTATCTTAGTTCACCTAAAGGGAAAGGAATGTGCTTATTAGGGTCCACTGTTTTACTGGGGCCCATTGTGTGAGTATGAAGTTTGGCAGTTACCCAAAAGACTTTCCCCTCTCCCTCTGTGCTCCAGCTGTCTTATCTGTGTTTTACTGTCTCTCTTTCTGGCTGCTTGCTGTTAGAAGAGAAGTGATTTCCTTGAAATTCATGAGGCTAAAAAGGGAGCTGAAAGTTAAAGTGGCAGTGTTTGTCCAAGATGACAGTGCCCCTGTCTGTCACTGTCAAGTATATAGAGAAAAGGGAAGCTTTGCATACTGTTGGTGGGAACATAAATTAGTACAGCCGTTATAGAAAACAGTATGAAGTTTCTTCAACAATTAAAAATAGAACTACCGTATGATCCAGCAATCCCACTACTGGTATATATCCAAAGGAACTGACATCAGTATGTTGAAGGGATATCTACACTTCCATGTTGATTTTAGCATTGTTCACAATAAACTGTAGTGGGATTGGTAAGGAATCAGAGAGACTGATGGGGTTCAGGCGGATTTTTATTATTTAGATGCACCTGCCCAGTCGGATTAACATCCAAGGGACTGAGCCCTGAACAAAGAGTTAAGTTACCTTTTATGCATTTTGTGGGGCAGGGAGAGATCTGTGCAGGGGGAAGCATATTACAGAAGCCAGAAACAAAGACAATTATTCAATTCATTGAGATATGCATTACATCATTTCTTACTTTTCAAGGAAAAAAATGTTTTACAACTTGAGTTTATCTGTCAAGTGACCTTACAGCTGCACAGCTAGAGAAGCAGGGTCTTCACAAGGCCTGGGAAAGGAGGAGGGATAAGGCTCACTAGCCACAGAAAAACAGGCAGTTAATTTTTAAATGACTCCAGCTCTTTTTTTTTCTCAGGGGGAATTGGGTTTTCTTACATACAACTGAGTTTCTGCTTACAAATTCTTTAATTTCTTTTCATTCCTGTTCCAAACCAAGATATGGAAACAACCTCAGTGTCCACCAATGGACGAAAGGATTTTTTAAAATGCGGTACAAATCACAATGAAGTACTATACAGCCTTTATAAAGAAGAAAGTCTTGTCATTTGTGACAACATCGTAGTTGGAGCTGAAGGATTGAAACAAGCCGGAAAGAGAAAGACAAACACTACACGATCTGGCTTGTGTGTAGAATAGACAAAGCTGAACTCGTAGATACAGAGAGTAGAATGGGATTAGAGAAATGTTGGTCAAAGGATACAAAATTCCACTTCGACAGAAGGAATAAATTCAAGAGACCAGATTGTACAACGTGGTGACTATAGTTAATAACAATGTGTTGTATTCTTGAAAACTGCCAAGAGAGACAACCAAAGGTAGAAAGTATTTTCAAACTATATTTGATAAGGAGTTAATATCTAACATACATAAGGAATTCAAACATGAAAGTAGATGTTAAGTGTTCTCACCACAAAAAAAAAAGATAAGTATGTGAGGTAATGCGTATGTTTAGCTTGATTTAGCCATTCCATAATGTATACTTACTTCAAAACATCATGTTGTACATGATAAATATATACAATAAAAATAGGAAAGAAGTAATTCTGAAATAAATAAATAGCCTCTTCTGATATAAAGGGTAAAAAGTAAACCTAACTATACATTAATTTTAACATACATTTTTTGAAAACAAACGATTGTGGCTGTTTTTTGAAATTTTATGATTTCTCCAAGCACTTGGGACAGTGGTTTATGCTTCTGTGAGGCAGTAGTGGAATAATTTGTTGAGAAAAATTACTGAGAGCAGAAAATTGGAGATTCTAGAGATTCTCAAATATTTTCAATAAAAGGGAAACTTCAGCTACCTTAGAATGTCATTGTTTTAATTATCTTCCCAGCTCATTCCTTCCATTGCCATTATCTGTCCAAACCTTGCAGTCTTGCTTTTCTCTCAGCTGTTGCTGGTGGTGATTAACAAGCCTGAAGAATCTTAGATGCCAGAGACCCAAACATCACAGACCCAGGAGCTTACATAGATGGTGAACAGCTAAATCAGAGGGTACATGCTTGACAAAAATTAAAAATTGGCTCTTTTGAAGGAAATTCGGCAAAAGGCTCTAGTGTTTTGCAGCTACAGGGTGCTAACCAGTGTAACAGTGTGGAGAGCAGAGGGTAGGTCAGCATTTTGTTCGTGAAGCTTATTCAAAAGAACAAGCAAATTCCTTCCTGCAAAACACAAAAAGCATCAGCAAGCTGCCGGCCACATCCGCCTGGCGCTCACCTGTGGCTGGTGTTTTTTTTCTTTGGGTTTTTACTGATTACTCCCTTTTTCAGGGAGCATAAGAAAAAAATGAATGTCCATGTGACCTCTCCCCGTGCTATGTGGTAAAATTATTTGCTTCCACAAGCCAAATATTTCTTCATAGCAAGATAGATTTTATTCTAACAAACCAATTCATTTTAACGTAACTTCACCACATAACTCATCAGAATGCGGCTTCAGAGGCACTGCTGACCAGAATGCAAGCTGAGTTCAGTACCAAACAAGCAATTAAATCTAAACTTTCTGTAACTATAAGGTAGCATTATTTTAAACAAAACAAACTCCTTATCTGTGCATGTGCATGTGAATGTGTAATACATGTCTCCCATGTAAATGTGTTTTATATTTTACACAGTGAACAGATGACTAATTGATTTTCCGTAATGATTACTATTGCTTTCTCCGAGGTCTGTTTGAAGAGGGATTTCATTATTTTTCATTTCCTTCTCTTTGACATTATTTCAAAGTCTTCGTGTTCCCTCTGATGCTGCAGGCATCGGACATCGGAATGTCTGCTACTAAAAGGCCCCAGGTGTAAGAAGTATCTTTCTGCTTTCTCAGACCGCCTTTCATCCAAGAGGGCATGGCAGTGACGTTTCCCTCTGTCCGGCCTGAGGCTCATCCCAGACTGGCCAAGGAGAGGGCCCTGCTGGTTTCCACGAGTGGGGCCTGAACTGGACTCCCAAACCGCAGCGGTCCATCTGGGCAATGGAGCCCAGATATTTGGTCAAACAGCAGCCTAGATATCACTGAGGTGTTTTTTAGATGAGACTAACATTTAAATTAGTAACTTTGAGTAAAGCAGATTCCCTTCCATAATGTGGATGGGCCTCATCCAATCATCTGAAAGCCTTAAGAGGAAGCAGACTGAGGTCCTCTGAGGAAAAAGGAATTCTGCCTCCAGGCTACCTTCAGACTGAGCCAAAGCATCCATTCATCCTTGGGTCTCCAGCCTGCCTTTCAAAATTTGGACTTAATGGCCCCCACAGGTGCATGAGCTAATTTCTTAAAGTAAATCTGCCTACCTATCTACACACACATATATGCAGGCATGTGTGTATATATACATATATATGTAGAAGTTTACACATACGTATGCATATGTATGTACATGATGCCTACAGATATGCATATGTATAGTATGTAGATATAGATTTATTTCAGGAAATTGACTCACAGTTGTGGAGGCTGGCAAGTCCAGATTTTGCATATATGTATGCATGTACACATATATGTGTGTATATATACATATACACTTACTCACATCTGATGCCAGAAAGATAGGTGCCACCCTTTACTCTCCCCACAATTCCCTGCCCCGTGGGTCCCCTTTCATAACTTTCCCTTGAAACCAAGCCTGTTTTCCATCCCCTGTGGGCACCATCCAGTTTCAGCCTCAGCCTCGCACACCCTCAACACAGTCAGACACTGCTCGTTGCCGTTGTTATGGTCAAGAGATCACGGCTGAGGAGCTAAAAATTATATACACTCAAAATTATATATAATTATAGGTATTATGTGATTAGAATGCATATATGATAATGAATATAGGATATCAACTCCCTGCATGTGCTTTTAAGATGAATCTAACATCTTTAACTCAGCTCAGACACAAAGGCTGGTGCCTCCCTTCGGCTTTCTCTCTTCCACACCTTTCGTCTGTCGCAGCCATGCCAACTGTCTTTGCCCTAACCCTAGCCCTGGATCTTCACAAAGAGGTTTATTCTAACAAAATGTCTTTTCTTGAATCTTAGCTACCTACCTCCTACCCTCAGTCCAAGCTTTTGCTTCAGCCTTCCGTTTTCCATGGGCTTCGTGTGCTCCCATCACTAGTGCTGTCCACCTGGAATCTGCTCCAGCAGGACGCCACACTGCTCATCTCATCTATCATGATGGGGTCGCCGACTGCCTTCCCCACTGGTTTCCAAAACTGGAGACGTGGCTGTTTCCAAAGTGTAACAACAGCAACCAGTATAAGGTCTGACCCAGTGTAGACTGTAGCCATGTATTAAAACAAATTAAATTATCATACAGGTGAATTACAGAACTTATGTGACTATTCATTTTGTATACTGGGTTTGCACGTTCAAGATGAGCTTTAAAAATAACTAGTTGTGGCTTATGGCTAAAGGATAATAACAAGTAAATAACAGCTGTGATTCGCATGACTGTGAGATCTAAGTCACATCTTTGTCCCCAGCATTCTATCCATGAGAAACAAGTGATAAGTGTAATGAATGTTTCTCTGTGAAAAATCAGGAGAGTAGACACTGATTAAAATGAGGATAGCAAACTTATGTTCATTTCATTAGATCATATGGATTAGAATTTTGCCTGACTCAATATTTTATACTAAGCATCTTCTCCCTGAATAGTTATATAATTTAAGCCATAGTAAAATCTTAATAAATAGTTGTCAGTATTCATTAGAAGTTAATTCATGCTTGTATTCAGAGCAAGCAATGGATAATTTTAAAAGACCCATGAAAACAGAGATAACATAACACAAAGTCATTACTGCAGACGTATTTTCACTCCAGGTCGGAAGCACCAAATAAGACCCCGTCACAGACACTTCTCTGAACACATTTCTTTTGAGGTAAGTAGACCATAAGCACTAAACACAATTTGTATTTGAACTATGTAGTTGGATTGATTTTGTAATTACAAATGTGTCCCCCATTGGTCTTTACAAGTCCTGTAAAGGCAGAAACTCTGTATACGTCCCTCATCACTGCATCCCTGGGGCCTCGCACAGTGCCTGGCACGCGCAGGTGTCATCCATTGTTTAATACTGTGAATAAGAATGGTTTCCAGATTGTGTGTGTATATATGTATATGTGTGTGTATATATGCACATATATATGTATATATGTATAATTAAACAATGTCACAATAAAACCCTATTTGCTTAAGATCCAATTGCCAACAGCAGCAAAGCTAAAGGGAAGAGTTTGTAGAGAACTGGCAACTAGCACTCATTCTCCTGGAGCAAACATCCCAAACCAATGAGACCCAAACCTACCAAGATGCTCGCTCTCATTTCTCCTTCTCTCTGTTAAGATTCCTTCTCAGCTTTTTTCCCTTCCACAGGCGCAGGGGCCACCAGCAGCAAAGACAAAGCCCATTTTCACTCTCTTATGTTTGAAAACTATCAAGACTGTGATTGGGCTGGCTTGGGTCATGTCAGCCACAGAAATGGAGCACCCTGATCAGTGTGACCAAGTGGGGTGTGGCACTGTGGGCAGCCCCAGCCTAATCAAGGAAAGTCGAATTTTCCCAAGGGAGATGAGATGCATGGCAGAGCCCACAAGGCAGTTTCCATTCCATCCCCTCTTCGTTACCAGGGTGACGCCACAGAGTAATGGCCCAGTGCATGGAAGGCGGAATTCAATCAAGCGAGGAGGGTAAATGTTCACAGAATAAGCTACGGTGGGTGTCTAACTGATCTAAAAAGAGTCACGTGCCCTTTAGGATTGAATATAATGGCATTCTGACCACTCATAGTCCTCACCTCAGTCCTCCATCAAGTGGTGAGAAAATCTAATTATCCTCCTTGAATCAGCATTACGACTCTAGCCAGCCATATCGCTGGACAGGGGCTGGCTGTGAAAAGTGCTTGTGATCATTAGCTCTGCAGCCCTCACCAACTCTCCTTAAGTGGAATATGGTTTCCCTGGAGCTGCCCTCGACACTGAGGAACGCTTGACCCCAACGATGGGATTTGCATGAGCAGGTCCCCACTGTCCTCTGATGAAGGCAGTGCGCTCTGACTTGGGCGCAGACATGAGACGTTGCGTAAGAAGCTCACCTTGGTTGACAGCCTCCAGAATGACAATTTCACTGAGGCACTGTCTTCCCATGAAAATGGATTTTTAATGGGCTTACAATTTCGTTTAAAACTATTCCATCTTATTAACTGTGAATTAACGAGAGAATTCTTGAAAGAAAAGTGAAACATGGAGAGGACAGTGATTCAAGGGAAAGAAGGTATATTTGTGACAATTTTCTGAATGATGGGCTTATCACAGCCAATTCAACATGTATTGAGGACCCAGGACACTCACACACCCTGGTCATTTGAGCAAATGATTCTCACTCCATCTTCTTCGTTCTGAGTGGCTTCTGCAGTCTCAGAACACTGCTTCATCAGCTCTTCTGTCTCCATCACATGAATTGCTGATGCTGTTCATATGTGCTGGGCACCACCAAAAACTGGCATCGCTACTTTGGGAAAACTTTCAGCAAAATAGAAAGCAGTGGCCACTGCCACCGCCCAGAACCGCGAGGTTTTCATCAGTGCATTTGTGACCTGGAAGATAGTTGTGTTGACAATGATCTGCTCTCTTTTGAAATTTGTTGGGATGTGTGGGCTCCTGGACACAGGGAGAAACAGAGCACTGGGGCACGTGGTTATGGAAACAAGGATGGACCGTGGACTGACTCATGGGCATGAAAGGTTGGCAGTTCTGCTGCACATGCCTACTGCACCGAGCAACTGAGCAAACAGGTGGCAGAGGGTGGAGCGGGAGGTTACTAATAAGCAGCAGGGAGGCTGGAATGATCCATGTGGGTAGGAACAGATTTGAGTCACCGACATCAGTACGACTCATGCTTACTTCAGTATAGATGCCAGTGGCATGGCTAGTATGCGCACACACATTCCCTTGTTCTGTCAGCTGAGAAGGCTCAGAGTCGAGGACACCTAAGTAGCAACGAGCATAACTAGTGCCCAGACCATGGTTTCTAATGACACTCTCCAGTAAAAGGAACCAGGGCTCCTTGGAAAATGGCTGGCCATAGGCCTGGAGCAGGAAATGTACAAACGAGCCTGGAGAATCTTGCAGCCCTAGAAAGTTTTAAAAGACTAAAAAAATAAAATAAAATAAAAAAAGATGAAGTAATATTAAAGCTACACAGTAGCTAACTGGAAGAGAGCTCTTAACGGCCAAAGCTGGAACAATTTGAGCAGCAAAATGGTGTTGGATTATATTTAAAATAAATATCCAGGAGCCATAGTGATATGAAGGATTACACAGATGAATTAATGGTAGAGAAAAGACAAATCTCCTGTGCAGGAAAGTTCCCAGTAATTTATGTCGCTGTTCCACCCTCAAGCACGTGGAACCTAACCCTCTACCCTTCAGTGTGGGCCACACGCAGTGACTCCCTCGCAAAGATTACAGTACGGAAGTGGAGTGGGTAAGATGAACCTTACAGTGGAGAAAACAGCCCATCAGGACTTCAGCCAGATAATTAATGGCAAAGTCAACAGTGGGTGGTCACGAGAAAGGCCCAGAGAACAGACAGTGTCAGGGACTCGTTCCAAGCCAGCATGCGTTCTCAACTGAAAGAGCAATTTGGAGCCATAAGGCTTTATGGGATTCTGGTTCATTTTCTTCCATTAACCTTCTAAGGAAATGCACTGCCAGTATACATGGACCGTGAGGAAGGCCAGCCCCTGCCCAGAGCATGCCAGTGTTTTCCAGACTTACATGGCTCCCCGGGACAGAGACAAGTGACCCCACAACATGCCAGCATTGTGTGTCCACAAAAAGCAGGCAGCAGCTTGGACTGAGCCATCTCACTCTTCTTCCCCTAAGCAGGGTGAATCTGCACATCAGAATCTGGGTGGGGCAAGGATCTTGGAAGAGCTTCCCCAAAGTCCCTGCGGGACATCATTACCCCTGTACCCTCCAGCCACTCTAGAGGGGAAAATTACCACCAAATGTGCCTAAAACCATTTTCAGCTTTGCAAATCATAAAACTTCTTGATGTTATTGGTCTTGAGACCATCTAAAAACAAATCCCAAAATTGCATCACATAGAAAATACAAACAAAAAAACAAAGAGCATCATTTCATAGCAGCACAGGGAAGTCATCCATGACTAAGTCAACCCTTTGCAAACACAAGGGCAATGATAATAATAACAACTGCAACTAATACCTACCGTTGCTACTTTAAGAGTTTTTTATGTATTACCCACTCTATTTTTAGTTAATTCTTACCAATACCACACAAGGGAGGTACACTTTATAAGCACATCTACCAAGGAGGATGCAGGATTGCAGAGGGTAAGGAACATGCCCGTGGTCTCACTCCCAGTGAGCTGCCAGGCCAGGACCCAGGGCTGGGTGTCTCTGATTCCAGAGACATGAGGAATCTCAACTCTGCACTCCAGCTGTTCCAGCCAGTCATGGGCTGATGGCAGCAGGATGTTTCATCTGCTCAGTGTTACAAATATCATCATACGTGATTGGTTAAAAATGATCAGAAATGAAAACAGTAAAATACATTTTGATACATAGATACAAAATAAAGATACAGATAGAAAATGTGCTCCACGGTGCATTAAATTATCAATAGTTGTATCACCAGTGATTGGGACTATTTATTTATTAGAGTTTTCTACAAATTTTTGGTAGCCAAATTCCTGGTGCATGACTTCCCAAACCAAAAGCATGAGAGAAAGAGCAGCAAGAGATGGACAGTG
The DNA here is from genome assembly GCF_008728515.1 of Papio anubis. NCBI lineage: Eukaryota > Metazoa > Chordata > Mammalia > Primates > Cercopithecidae > Papio > Papio anubis. The sequence continues at coordinate 157,879,832 of NC_044982.1, read as the reverse complement.
ACAGCCCCATCCTTCCCGGGCTCCTGCGCCTTCTGCTGCTGGCCAGAGCCCTGACGTGCGGTTCCTTTTGTGGAAATAAACAAGGTCCACCCAAATGGAACAAGCGGAGGCTATTTATTCAGCGCTTTCGAGACCAAGGGAAGCAGCCATCAGCACCTGCGTTCAAAGGCAGGCAGAGGAGTGGGAAGGCAAATTGTGAAAAAAGAGAAGGCTTCAGGTGCACCCCAAGTGGGGGCTGTTGGTGTGGGGAAGCTGCAGGCAGCTGGCTAGAAGCGAACATCTGTGCAACTGGCAGGCTTTCTCCAGTTGGTCCTGAGTCGGGGGTGGGGTACCAAAGTCAGGGAAGCTGGCAGTTGTGAATCAAGCCCTGACTGTTCTCCGCTGGTGACTGCAGAGGCTGTGGCTGGCTTTCTGGCCTGGTTGCTGCAGAGGTTGTAGAGCTGGACTGTCATACATAGTCCGGCCTTGTCACTTTGTATATTCAGTTTCTCATCCAGGTAACCTTCATGACAGACCAGTATCGCTCCCCTTTCTTGAGACTGAGAGTAGGGGTGCGTGTGGAGGAAGTACAAGTCTCTCCCGGAAGTCAGAGAATAAGAATAGAGCAAATACTAAATTGAATAGAGCACATGGTCACGTGCTCACACACACACACATGCACACACACACACATGCACACACATGCACATGCACACACATGCACATACGCACATGCACACAAAAGCACACATGCACACGTTCACATACACATACACGTGCATGCACACACATGCACATGCACATATATGCACATGCATGCAGATGCACACATACACACACGCACATGCACACACGCACATGCATGCACACATATGCATACAGGCGTGCACACACATGCACGTACATGTGCACACACATGCACATGCACACACATGCACTGGTGATCCTGTACCACACGGACAGCCCATCTGCCCATCCCAGAGGCCTTCTCAGCACATGCCTGGGAAAGACACAGCTTCCCACCCGGTGCAGAACGCGCCACCCTTCTCACAGGCTTACCCGACACACGGAAAGGTGGCATTTCTCTGAGGAAGCCTGGAGATACCACGTAAAATTAGCCTCCCCTCTCCCATGGTCACCCTTTTCCAATCAGTGGGTGGCACTGTGATTCACGAGACTTACAGAGCTATACCCCTTTGCGAAAAAAAAAAATGATGAGTTGCATTCCTATAATTAAAGGTCGTTTCTATCTCAATCTTCTCATCCATCAAATGGGAAATAAAAACAGTGACGAGGAACAATCAAACCGCCTCCAGGGCTACATGGACACTGGCGTGTTTTCAGGCTTCGCTTACATTCCGGATTGTCTGCCTTTCCTTCCTTCTGCGTGTTTCCAGGCCTCCGCCTCCGCGGGGAAGAGACTCCCACCTGTTTGCTGCAACGTCTTCTCTTGGCGATGTGCGGCTGTCGTTAATCACTGTGTCCACCTCCCCTGAGGGACTCTCTGCAGGTTGTCATCTCTGAAGGCCCAGGCTGCTTCCAGACCCAAAGCATAACTAATTCACCCGCGACTCTCTCCGGGGGGCAGCGGAGGAGCCCATCCCCCCAGCAGTCCGAACTCTCCAGGCTTTGAATCCTCCTCCACTGTCTCTGCTAGGAGGGTGTTACTGAGCTACCCCTCCCCCACTTGGAGAGGTACACTTTTCTGAAGTCTTTTTTTTCTTTAGAGACGGGGTCTCACTCTGTCACCCAGGCTGGCGTGCAGTGGTGCCATCACACACCTCACTACAGCTCCAGCCTCCCAGGTTCGGGCAGTCCTCTTACCTCAGCCTCCCAAGTAGCTGGGACTTACAGGCATGTGCCACACGATGCCCGGCTAACATTTTAAAATTTTTTGTAGAGACAAGGTCTCGCTAGGTTGGTCAGGCTGGTCTCAAATTCCTGAGCTCAAGTTATCCTCCCACTTCGGCCTCTCAAAGTGCTGGAATTACAGGCGCGAGCCATCATGCTTGACCTGCTTCTGAAATCTTTAGGCCTGAACAGGGGTCACTAAGACCAGGTTCACGGGCTGACGCCTATTTCCGTACCTGCAGTGTGCCAGCATATAGCCACACTCACGTGCGTCTGCACCATCTGCGGGTGCTTACAGGCGACAACAGCGCACAGGCACCGGCAGCAGGAACAAGCTGGCCCACAAGGCCTAAAATATTTCCTGTCCAGCCACTTAAGCAAATGTTGCTAACCCGTGGCCTAAAGTATAGGTGTAAGCTTTTTATTTTTGAACTGAGAAG